>NC_088870.1:22877052-22970632 GCF_032884065.1 Artemia franciscana
AAGGGGTTTGAAAGCTGCACGAACGTTGAGTTCAACGGGTTAATTTAGTCCCAAATCCTTAATTAGACTCAGATGAATTTTACTTACAGTTACAGAAGCAAATAGACAGGGTACCAGGTAGAGAAATGGTCTTTCCTAGGAGATTTTAACGCCCAGGCTGGTAGAAATAGGGATAGATGGTATCCTACCCCTACATAAATTTGGTGTAGGAAAAGAAAAACGTTATGGGTATAGACTTTTGCAATTTTGTAGGGTATAACAACCTAGTTATAACCAATACGGTGTTTAGTCACAAAATGGGCCATAAGTTGAATTGGTATTCACGTGATGGTAAGACAGCAAACCTTATTGATTACATTATTGTAAATCGAAGACTAGCAGGATCAATACAAGATACGAGGGTGTATAGGAGTGCTGTTATTGATGTTAAAAGTAAAGATCACGATCTAGTAGTGTCTAAGGTTAATTTAAAGCTGAAATTTCGCAGGGGAAACTACCTCCCTGAAAGTTATGATGTTGGTAGATTCCAGGATGAAATTTTGAGAAAACTTTCCAGGAACAGCTGAATACTAAGCTTGAGAGTTTAAATTTCGACAATGTGGAAGATGGATGGATTAATTTCAGAAAAACAATTTGTGAAGTTGCTGATGGTGTCTTAGGGAAGAGTGCTAGGACTGCAACTAGGAATATTAGTGAAAAAGCTTTAGGTTTAATGCAGAGTAGAAGTGGTTTGCATACGAATTATCTGAGTGATAGGTTGTATGAAAACAAAAGGAATGTAAAGAAAATGGAGACAGCATTAAAATATGAACTAAAGAGAAATGAAGTGGAGGCCCTGGATAAAATTGCTGAGGATCTGGAAGATGCAACTAGACGGCACAATAGTAAAATATTATATAGGCACGTTATTAAATTGAAAGGGAGTGGTCAATCCGGACTAGTCCCAGTTAAAGATAGAAATGGGGCCACAATTAGTGATAAGGAAAAAGTTAAAGAAAGATGGGTGGAACAGTTTGAGAATGTGCTAAACCGAGATACAGGTGCAGGAAAATATATTGATGAAAATGAAAAAGTTTGTGATACCTTGGATGTGAAGGAAGATTTGTTTAGTGAGGAAGAATTAGCGACAGTATTAAAAGGATTAAAAAATAATAAGGCTCCAGTGGCTGATAGTGTGATAAATGAGTTTCTTAAATATTGTGGCTCTGAAATTAGGAATAAGCTACTGAAGATTATGAATATGACCTTAAAAAGGGGAAGTACCTAATGATTTTAGGAAAACATTACACCACTGTATAAGAAAGGTGACAAGAGTGAGTGTCGTAATTATTGAGGCATTAGCCTGGTCTCTGTAGGTAAGAAATTACTTAGTAATATGATACTTTGTAGACTGAGAGATGCTGTGGACAAAGTTTTAAGGGAAGAACAGTGCGGTTTTAGAAAAGGTAGAGGATGTGTCAACTAAGTTTTCACTCTTAGGTTAATACTTGAGAAGTCCCTTTGATGTCAAACACCTTCGGTCGTTAGTATTATCAATTATGAGCGAGCTTTCGATTCTGTTGATAGAAAAGTGTTAGCAAAGGTCTTATCCTTACATTGCATAACAGGAAAATACATTAAAGTGATTTGTGCTATGCACGAGAATAATACTGTTGCGGTTAAAGTAGGAAATGAGGCTAGTTAAGCAGCATTAACTGGTTTTGTATTGAATCAGAAATTAAGCAGGGTTATGTTCTATCCCCTTTATATGGATCATTTTGATGAACTTCGTCTTAAGGAGCACAGGAAAATGATTTAAGCATATTAGATGAATGTATGAGCAAAATAAACGAATTTTACAGGTTTTGCGAGTTCAGGGTGCTAGAATAGGCCTGAAAATTAATATGAAGAATACTAAGTCACTAAAGCTTGGAATAAGTGAAGATGAAAAGGTGACGTTGGGTAACGAAAAGATTGATCAGGTTGGTAGCTTCACTTACCTTGGTATTATTATTAGTAAAGACGGTAGGAGCAGTGAAGATGTTAAAAGTAGAATAGCTAAGGCTCAGACTGTTTTTTCACAGTTAAAAAAAAGGAAGAATAGAAAGATAAGTCTGCAAACCAAGATTAGAATAGTGGAAGCTACAGTGATGACAGTGGTCAAATTTGGCTCTGAAGCATGGGCGCTCCGAAAAGCAGATGAAAAACTTACTAGATGTTTTCCAGAGAAATTGTCTATGGATTGTTCTGGGTACCAGTCTGACTGATCGAATTTTAAACAATAAGTTGTACGAAAATTGTGGTTCAATCCCGCTTTTTAGGGCTATAATGAAAGAAAGGTTGATTTGGCTAGGCCACGTTCTGCGGATGAAGGATGACAGATTGCCGAAGATTGTCCTTTTTGGCCAACCGTCTGGGACTACACGGAACGCAGGTTGTCCTTGTGTGGGTTTGGAGGATGTCATAAATAAAGATTTAAAGGAAATGGGAACTTCATGGGGAGGGGTTAAAGAAGGAGGCCTTGAATAGATTAGGTCGGAGGAAGAGCGTGCGTGGCTGTGTTGGCCTCAGGCGGCTTGGTACTGTAGTGAGTTATTAGTGGTAGTAGTAGCGAACCCAGTGGAAGCTGAACATTGCTTAACCCGGCAGTGTTGTGTTGTGAAGTCGTGCGTAATATCGATTCTATCCAACGCAATACCTGTGAAACTTGTACGATTGTTCGAACTTTTGTATTTCCATTTGAAAATCTATGTATTTGGTTTATTCTACACATCTCGCCAGTTGATTCTTTTCAGTTACAAAAAGCTTATTGGAATTGAAAGTTAGGAGAAACATCAATACTTCTTAAAATATGAGATACATGTCTTCACACGAGGGGGCTGCAAGCCTCCTAAACATCCACTTTTATCTTTAAATGTAACCATTGCTTTACTGAAAGTGTTTTAGAATGCAATAAATACAACCAGTTGTAGTTTTAAATGTTTTATTTGCCGATTACCTTCCACAACATCTAAACTGAAAGTATTTTGTTAAACAAATACACATAAATAAGCCTCAAATAATCTCAGTCTACAGTTATGCAGAAAAAAAAAATCATATTTCCCTGCCCTTTTGTTAAAGAGTATTCATGCTTGAAACACTGAGGGTGGTAAAAATCCGAGTTTAGCTTGAAAATTCTGTGTAAGAAAAAGATAGTCACCCTCATAAATATGATAATATTTTCCTATTTTAGTTTTATTGCTTGTTTACTTTCATTTTTAGCAGAAAGTCTGCCTGAAGGTGGGCGTGTTCCTTCCAATGCTTCCCATAGTCGAGAGCTTGTATCTTGGCTGATATATAGGCCTAGATTATTTGGGACTGGCTGGTAATTCTGACTAGACTATTTGGGATTGGCTGATGGGACTGGCAGATTGTTAGCTTTGCTATTGGTGTAATAAGACATTTGACCCTCGTATGACGTTACTTCAATGGCGTTTTGACTTAATTCCAGAGGCGCCATTTGGGCCAAATCTTGGGTTGGGCATGAACTCAATCTTGCCCTCCCTCTCGACTCACTTCGTGTCGCGTAAGAAAAAAATTTTTCCTGGGTTTTGGCAGCACATCGATCGAATATTCTAAGTAAAAACGCATTTTCAGCACCTGTGTGTTGCTTGGAAATGTATTATAACCAAATGTGGAACTCAGCCACACTGACCTCTGAGATTAATTATAACATCAATGATCACAATCAACGAGGTTAAGTGATTAAACTGAAAGTGGAAAATTCAACCAGACTACAGGGTGGCCTTCCTCAGCGAGAAACTTTCTTATTTAAGTAAACAATACGTCGGTGAAAGTAATTTTCAGTAGCATGCTGAGGGTTGTAGCCAAAATCTCGGTTTTCCTTCAGCAAAAATCTTTCAGATCAAATATATTTACAAAAAGAAAAACATAACAAGAAAAAAAATATTACAACACTCAAGGTAACAAGGGGAGCCACCGAGGTTTCATCTTTGCAAAATCGTCATCAAGCTGGTCGTAGTCCAATTTTATACTAAATCCTTCTCTGCAAACATCAAAAGGAGGTGATTGAGACAATCGTCTCCTGTTGTAGACCGCAGGTAGTATTTCATTATTTCCAGGTAAGAAAAAACGCTCATTGCTCGCTGTTGTCCCAGGAAGTGTAGCAGCAATACGAAGTACTTTAATTAATTCTGAGTAAGCCACTGGTAATGCCTGAAGATGGTTGACACTGTCTAGGAAGTTTTCCGGCTTTTTCTCCTCATCCAGCAATCAATACTTGGCAATACGAGCTTGAGATTCGAGAAGAATGTCGTCGATATCCAGCTGGCCGTAAAGAGCAGAGAAACGCTTGAGCAACTCTGTGTCCATTAAAAAGAAAATTATTTCCTTGCTATCCTCCAGTCGCTTTAATTACTTTGTTTTATAATTCAGCAACAACCCAGGAATGCTCAATGCCTACACCTTCTGAAATATCTAAATTACGTATTGATATAGTCATTGTTGTATTTTTTAGTTACAGGTCATAGGATAGCGTGTCAGCAATTTCTGTTGGATTAGAAATTTTGACATGAATTCAATTCCCCCTACATGTTTATCCTTTATAGGCTCCAAAATAACATGAAAGCATTGCTTTTTATAAGCATTTTCCTTTTCTTTTTCCTCACTTTCCTCGTCTTTTTCTAAAAGTTTCGGTAAAAAACTTTTCTCCTTACTTATTCTCTTTTTTTTCATTACTTTTCCTTTTCTCATTTCCTCATTTATCGCTTTCTTTTTTCTTTACTTTTCGTTGTTACAGCGGTAGCTGCATTAGCAGCTACCGCAGTTACTTAGCAATAGTTACATTAGCAGTTACTATGGGAACAAGTCCCATAGTAACAAAAAAAAAACAGCCCAAAGCCACTAAAAATGGTTAAGACGGTCGTGATTTAATCCATATGTTTGCACCTGAAAACAGTGTATTAATATAACATAGTAATTTTTACCCGGAAAAAATCACTGTTGTTAACTTTTCTTTCTTTTTTTACTGAAAAAAATCTGTGTTTAGGACTATATAAGGATTCTCTTATCATTTTATGTATCCATATAGGATACATATATAAAGTTTTAGAGCTTTCGAGTGGAGATTTTGTGCAGGGTAACTTGTCCGGGAGAAAAAAAATTTCCAGTGCCAGGAAATTCATCCAATACTAATCTTCTCCGTTTCACGGTAATCCCGTGGCATCAAAAAGGGTATTTTGTCTTGTCTGTTTTCAAGGTAAAGACCAAATTACCTTCAAACTTATTTATCTTCTGCAAAAATGAGTGCTCGTAACATATTTTGTTCTATGCCGCGGATACAAGTAAACCTATGGTCTTCTCTGTAAGTGAGCATGAACAGAAATTGGTCCTTTTTTTTTTCTTCTTTTTTGACTGCCAATGGTTGAGATATGATAGAATCTGCCATTCAAGTTAATGAAATATGTTTACGTTTTCGTTATATGTCTGAAAAGGAAGATCGGTGTAAAACTAGCTTACTGTGGAAACTTTGTTGAATCTTAAATTTTGGTATCCTTTAACTACTTCATACCACTTTTCTTATCATCAGTCAATTTATTACCGTTCATTTTGCGACATATAATATGATTGTTTTTATTATTTCTCAATAAATACTAGAGCTCTAGTCACTAATAGTGCGAAGTTCTTTAATGGTGGTATACTTTAATTGAATATTTAATATATAGATACAGTTATGTTAGTTATTTAATATAATGCGTTCTGAACCGCTTGCTTTCCATAATTCTCTGTTATAGTTTCTATAATTTTGTTACTAAAGTATTATTTTTACGTCATATTTAGGCATATTTCATTAGAATAACCTAACTTCACCCGTTGAGTGTGTTATGGATAATACGCAAGTACTGAAAATATTATAGTTTTTGCTATATCTCATGTTACTTTCTTTTCTTCTTTTTTATACTCCTTCCCTTTAAAAGTTCTTATGTACAAGTGTCAATGAGTAAGTGAGAAATCTACCGTAAAACCATATGTCTCTTAAATAAGCTCCCGTCTGTATATTTTTGCAACTTGTGGCAATTTGTTCTATTGTAATTGCAAAATAAATGATAATTTAAATCTTCTAACATGGTGCAATATTTTTTTCAGGCGGTCGTGACGAAAATCGTGGTGGAGAATCACGTGGTCGTGGTGGCTATGGCAACCCATGCCGTCCTTAGAATAAAATTTTTTGAAGTTGCAAAAATCGGACATTATCTTATTTTATTTCCGATTATTTTGTGTTTTGAATCAACAGTTTGTAATACATTTATGAGGCTTTGGTAGCTATCAGCATTTTTTTTCGACCAAGTAAACGGAAGTTTTATATTCTTAGAAAAAATAGGTACAGTGACTGCTCGATAACCTCCTTATTGGTGCCTCTATGTAACTTTTTTCTAGATCTCCTATAAATCCCGTAGCAGTACTATGGATTCGAAGGTTTGCTTTTTATCTTATTCGAGAGAAAAAAAAATGATTACAAAGCATACATTCAAAGACCTCTTCCTTTTCATTCCTTTACATGGACTCTTGTGTCGAGATGAAATAAAAAAATAAAACAAGTTTTTTCAACTGAAAGTAAGGAGCGACATTAAAACGGACAGAAATTACTTCGTACATGACAGGGGCTGCTTCCTCATCAACGCCCCGCTCTTTACGCTAAAGTTTGACTCTTTCTCTCAACTCTTCTTTTTAAAAAAGTAAAAAACTTTAGCTTAAAGAGTGGGGCCTTGATGAGGAAGCAGCCCCTTTCATATACTAACTAGTTTCTGTTCGTTTTGAGTTTTAATGTCGCTCCTCATTTTCAGTTGAAAAAACTTTTTTTTTGTTTTATTTCTGAAAGTTTTTGAATCAATGTATGTTTTGATTTTGGCTCTCCGCAGAGGAATAATTAAAACGAAATTTGCATATTTGTTTTTTTATCTAAATGGCTTTCTCATAATTTTGATCGAATGATTTTGAGAAAAAAAGAGCGGGGGAGGAAGCCTAGTTGCCCTACAAATTTGGTTAATTAAAAAGGCAACTAGAACTTTTAATTTTTTATGAACCTTTTTATTAGTTAAAGATATACGTAACTTATAAATTAGCTTAAGTAAAGAACTTTTTATTCTCATGTTTTTATTACATATATGAGAGGGTTTGCCCCCTCGTCAGTATCTCTCTCTTTACACTAAATCTTAAATTTTGTCCAAATTCATTAAGAATGACCCCTGAATCACAAAAGCCGTAGAATAAATAGTTGGCATTACTAAGAAAACTTCAGCGTAAAGAGCGAGGTATTAGGAGGAGGTGAGCCCCTCATAGGGGTAATAATTTTTGTTCATTTTCAGCTTTAATGCTGCTCCTTACTTCCAGCTGAAAAAACTTTTTCATATTTATTTTTTCAATGTTTTTTTTTAAAATAATGCTACTAATTCCTGCGCTCCCTTCACGAAAATTTTCTTCCCCCATGACAAACTCCTCAATGGAAAGTTCCCCCAGCATATCCCCCTCTTCTCAACCCCTCCCCCGACCAAAAAATCCTCCTGAAAACGCCTGTACGCTTCCCAATAACCATTTCTATATATAAGCACTGGTCAAAGTTTGTAACTTGTAGCCCCTACCACGGGGACTGTGGGGGAGTAAGTCGTCTCCAAAGACATAGTTATAAGGTTTTTTGACTACACTGAATAAAATGGCTATCTCAGAATTTTGATCCATTGACTTCAGGAAAATAATTAACGTGGGAGGGGGGCTAGGTGCCCTCCAATTTTTTGGTCACTTAAAAAGGGCACTAGAACTTTTCATTTGCGTTAGAATGAGCCCTCTCGTAACATTCTAGGACAACTGGGTCGATACGATCCCCCCTGGAAAAAAAACAACAAACTAACTAACAAATAAACACGCATCCGTGATCTGCCTTGTGGCAAAAAATACAAAATTCCACATTTTTGTAGATAGAAACTTCTGCAGTAGGGTTCTCTGATACGCTAAATCTGAAGGTGCAATTTCCGTTAAGATTCTATGACCTTTAGGAGGTGTTTCCCCCTTTTTTCTAAAATAACGCAAATTTTCTCAGGCTCATAACTTTTGATGGGTAAGACTAAACTTGATGAAACTTATATATTTAAAATCAGCATTAAAATGCAATTCTTTTGATGTAGCTATTGGTATCAAAATTAAATTTTTTAGAGTTTTGGTTACTATTGAGCCGGGTCGATCCTTACTACGGTTCGTTACCACGAACTGTTTGAAATGCACATTGGTTTCACTTTATTTTTTGTAAAGTTCGCAAATAAAAAAGAGATCAAATGAACTATTTGCTTTATTTTAGGATATCCTCTTAAAAAAAAGGTTCGAAAATGAAAATGAAAATTTTTTTTTTGTTCCCAGTGTGCAATAAGAGGGCCCAGTTGATATTTAAAGGGATTATATACATTTTATTGGATATATTTACTGAGGAGGTCAAATAAATGTTGTTTCATAGGAACCAAAGTAAGAGTCAATGTTAAGCAAAATCTTTGTTCTGTGAACCTATTTAACGACGCTCCACCTTTGGTTGATAGTATACTGGGCTGAAATCCTTAGCAAAATGTGAACAATTTGTAGGAATATGTACATGTTCTGGTTTTTCTGTTGATAAAAGGGACGCATTCTATAGATAATCCTTCTTCGGTACAGTTTTGTTTTGTTACAAGAAGTGCGTACCCTGCCACTTGATCTTTTTTTCAGGGCATTTTAGCCTATGCCGTGTCTCTCGTTCCTGCCTCCAGCACAGCCTCTCTTGACTAAAGCAGTCACAAATTGGCTGTAGGAATATAGAAAGAAAAATAACTTCAATCTGACCTATAATCCAGTTCGAATGCGTATTCCTGAGCTGGAACCGAGCTACAAAAAAAGAATGGTACTTGTGCATTATCCTGAACACACTTGAGAATTTTGCTTAGTTTAATCTGAGAAAACCGATAACAGGTGAAGCCATATTTGACTTTGCCAATTAATATTTGTCGTGGTGCTCAAATTGCAGTAAGATAGCCACAGCTTTTGCCTGGTTCCACGCTAATGAACCTTACTCAAACTTGAACTGGCAGCAAACCAGGGGTTTCGCCATTTACTTGGCATCGTAATTCAGATTTTACAGGATAATTTGTTTAACCGTAAGGTCCCAATACCAACAGTCACGCATAGGCGAAGCTAACGATTGCTTTCTGTTAATAGTTTGTTCTAGTGAAACTTGAATTGTTATTTCATATTTTTTGCTTTGAAATCATTTATTTATGTATCGTTTAGGGACGTTGACCTAAAACATGAGAAATATGGTACTTGTGTGTTACACCAAACACAATTAAAGATTTGGTTCTGTTTGATCTGAGAAAACCTGACTTTTCTCTAAACAATTGGTATAATTAGCATAGTTTTATTGAAAAAACTACCATGCAGGTATATTTAAATTAAATATTTAACATGTGGAAGTGGTGAGGCTAGGTATTCAATACAATGCGTTCTGTTGGGCCTACTTTCCATAACTCGTTGTTGTAGTTTCAATAATTGTGTTACTAAAGTCTTATATTTTCATCATGTTTTGGTATATTTTATTATGGTTAACGAAAGTTCTTAAGAAAGAGAGATAAAACTCAACAGAAAAATATCAAACGAGACTGTGGAAAGTAGACAGAAAAGACTAAAATAACGTGGATATTTCGCGCGTCCTCAGCACAAGATAAAAAACCCACCAAACTAAAAGCATAAAATAACTTCCAGTAATAATAAAACAATTGTCGCTAATGATCTTCTCGGGGAAAAGAACCTATTAGAGTTATTTCAAGGAGAACATCAAAGAAACTGAGGAAAAATTATGAAAATTGAAACTAAGTTAACTATTCCGTTGCGAAATAATCCTCTTGCTAGCTAATATTGAAGCAACTTCTTTTTGGCCTAATATTCAATCTTGTCCCCTGGTGATCGTTTAAAATTTTGATTCCCTTATTGACTGTTAGTTCATTTTTCAAAAGACAATCATAAATTGGGTCAACATTTAAATCCCCGTGTCTCTATTTATTGAAAGATAAGCAAACATATGTTTTTTAATTTCTATAGCCTCCCTCGCCCATTGAAAAAAACCCTATCATTAGAAATAGCTGTAGTCTCATCAAATTGAAAAAAGTGTTCAGGATGAAAGAATGTATGTTCAACCAAAGCCGAAACAAAAATTTCAGGGGGCTTTTCTATTGAACTGCGATGCTCAATAGACTGTTGATGAGTTCTAGCAATATAAAACTTTCCACAAGAACAAAGAATTTTATACGCCCCACTAACTAAATCACCCCAGAACCAGACCTATGTTATCTATGTATCTATATGTAATGTATCTATAGTATCTATGTTAGGTTTACGCAAAATTCTTCTAAGCATTTCCCCCAAAATAGGTACATAAGGCAAAGAAATGAAACTTTTCGGTATATTTAATTCTGTACACTGTGAAACCCGAATAACCCGATTGTTGTGCTTAATACGTCTATTTCTTATTATTTCATCAATGAATTTAATAGGGTAACTATTACAAAATAAAATATCCCTCAAACACAACAATTCAGAATCTAAAAACTCCTGGAAAAAAAATTCTGAAAGCTCTATCCACCAGTACAATCATAACCCCTCGTTTCACTGAAATAGGGTGGCACGAATGAAAGTTCAAATATCTGTTACTGTGTATAGGCTTTCTATTTGCTGAGAAAATTAAATGAAAATCACTTTTAATCAATGGAATATTAAAAAGGTAGTTTGTTCTTTTCTTCAAACTCCACTGTAAATTCTCTCCAATGTGAAATTTTTCAACTTATTAGTAAGATCAGTGGAATTTTTTAAATATGATTTTTCTGTTCCTAAGAGTGGACACAATGCTACCGATAACCACTTTCCTAATTTTACCGAGGGTGATGAGAAAGTTGATAGAATGGGACAGAGAGGGACTCCCGTCTTATGAATTTTGGGTAGACCATAGATCTTGGGTGCGGAACCATCTCTTGGATAAAATTTATCATAAAATTGTGGGGTAATGTGTAAATTATTTTTCAATGACTCACTGATCTTACTAATAAGTTAAAAAAAATTCACATTGGAGGAGAATTCCATTCTCTGTCGTTTTGATGTGGTTTCCTTGTGTTCGAATTGTAATGTAAAAAAGTGCGAAGATATATTAAGGATTAAATTACAAAAGCACTTTGATTTGATACAAGATGTGGCCATGGTTAGTTTGGAGATTTAAGTCATTATGAAAGTGGTTATCCTTGCAAATGAATATTCTCTTTATTTTGGTTTTAGAGGTGAATTTTACAAACAGGTGTTTAGTTTGGCTTTGGGACTCTCTCTCCCTTGTTGGCAAGTCTCTTCATAGACTCTATTGAAACCTCCGCTATACACAGTTTTAGGCTCTCCCCAGTTTCTGGGGCAGATTCATGGATGATTTGGTTAGCAATTAGAAACACGGTTTAGAGTCCTTAGATTTTTTCCATAAACAATTAAACAGTTTTCATAAAAATGTAAAATTTACAGTGGAGTCTGAAGAAAAGGACAAACTACCTTTTCTTGATATCCTATTGATTTAAGTGATTTCAATTTACTTTTCTCAGTATATAGAAAGTCTATACACAGTGATAGGTATTTGAGCTTTCATTCGTGCCACCCTATTTCAGTGAAACGAGGGGTTGTGATTGCACTGGTGGATAGAGCTTTCAGAATTTGTTCCCATGAGTTTTTAGATTCTGAATTGCTGTATTTGAGGGATATTTAATTTTGTAATAGTTAACCGACGAAATTCATTGATAAAATTACAAAAAATACACATTAAACACAACAATAGTGTTTTTGGGGATTCACAGTTTACAGAATTAAATATGCCGAAAAGTGTCATTTCTTTGCCTTATGTACCTATTTTGGGGGGGATGCTGAAAAGAATTTTTCGTAAACATAACATAGATACTTTTTTCCAATCAGTGAGATCATTAGGTAGTTTTCTTAATTCTGGGAAAGACTTAACCTGGGGAGATTTAGTTAGTGGGGTGTTTAAAATTCCTTTCTCTTTTGGAAAGTTTTATATTGGTAGAACTCACCAACAATTTACTGAAATATTTATTGAGCATCGGAAGTCAATAAAAAAAACCCTACGATTAAGAAAGTCTCCTAAAACTTTTGTTTTGGCTCTGGGAACATACGTTCTTTCATCCTGAACATTTTATAGAATTTGATGAGGCTACAGCTATTTCTAATGATAGGGGTTTTTTCTTGATGGGCAAGGGAGGCTATAGAAATTAAAAAAAATGTTTACTTAATCTTTCAATAAATAAAGATACAGAGAATTTAAATATTGACCCAATTTATGACTGATTTTTGAAAAATGAACCAATAGTCAATAAGGGAATTAAAATTTTACACAATCACCAGGGGACAAGATTAAATACTAGACCAAAAAAGTTGCTTCAATATCAGCTGACAAGAGCATTATTTCGAAACGGAAAAGTTAACTTAGTTTCAATTTTCATAATTTTTCCTCAGTTGCTTTGATATTCTCATTGAAGTAACTCTAATAGCTTCTTTTTCCTACGTGGATCAGTAGCGACAATTGTATTTATTAGTACTGGTGGTAGTTTTATTTGTTTTTAGATTAGCGTTTTTTTATCTTGTGCTGAGGACGCCTAGTTGAGATACTGGCGAAACATCCACCTTATTTTAGTCTTTTCTCTCTACTTTCCGCAGTCTCGTTTGGGATTTTATATATATATATATATATATATATATATATATATATATATATATATATATATATATATATATATATATATATATACTAGCTGGGTCCCAGCTAGTATATATGAATTCTCATCGTCCCTTCTTCTTTTTATATTTTATTTTTCTTCTTTATTTTTTAATTTTTTTCCGAAACATGCCCCAGCAACAATTGTGCGAGGTGCTAATTTTAGTTGCGTAAAACTCACGGATATACAACTGGCAATTCCTGTGATATACTCTGGTAATTCCTCGACACACATTCTTTTTTTACTTTCTCTTTCAGCCGCAAGCCAGGTTTCGCATTGCTCTTGTTATACATCGACATACTTTCTTTAGGTAATTTCTCTCTGAGAAGAAAGCCTAACCCTCCCCCTCCGTAAAGCAACACCTATGCAAGGTGCTAACTTTTAACTGCGTAAAACTTGTGGATATACAACATTCTTCGCTGTCCCATTGTCTGTGAATATAATTAGATCGTCCAGTGTACCAGTTCTAGAACATGCGACATATAATTGTCAATGGGAAGAACAATCCGTATTAACATCTATACCGAATTTTCTAATGATTGCCCTTGAGTTTTGTTGATGGTGATTGCAAATGCTAATCAAATTGGGAATTCTAATCTTTCAAATTGAAAAGGCAGATCCGTTATAATCATGGGATTGCGAGGAATAAGAACACCCTCACCCTAAGGAGGCCCTGTCAAGATTGTTGCCTGTATTACGTTTTCCATTGTTTTTTTTTACGGAAAGTCGCGTGCCGTTGGAAAGATTTGGTGGGTTAATATTTCGCAACAGTATTATTGGTACGCCTAGAGATCCCCTGGAGATCCAGGGAATTTAAAAATTCTGATGGATAGTTAACCGCTTCAATTGTTTCCAGAACTGTGTCGACTGACTTGTAAATGACTGCCTGGTCTCGAATCTTGGTCAAAATAATATTGTTGATTTCGTGGAGGTCTTTGTTCTTGGCTGCCAGAATCGCACGTTCACTTAGCCATTTATGATTTTTATTATTGGTTAGAATATTCGGTAATACCTTTTCAACTAAATCATTTTTTGACGTCACTAAATTACAGAACTCCGGAGGCATTTGTATACGTCCTGAAATTGAGTCAACTGGGAGCTTTCCGTTTCCAATTGCCAGCAATTGATCTGAAAATATTTCACCAGAGTCATCGTTTTGCAATCGGACACGCATATTTATAGTTAATTTTAATGTCTTTACGTGTGCCCATAGATAAGAATTTTCCAGGCAAGCATTCCTTTCGTCCGCAGGGGTTGATATAGGTATTGTAGGTAAAGTTTGCCTGAAATCTCCCGCAAGCAATATTAATGTGCTGCCAAAGGGTTTCGAATTTCCTCGCAAATCTCGTAATGATTGCTCCAGAGCCTCGAGCGATTTTTTGTTGCCATTGTGCACTCGTCAGTGATTACGAACACGTAATGTTATAACGGGTACCCATAAATTAGAACTTTTAAGGCAAGCATTAATTTCGTCCGCAAGTTTCGATCTACGAAAAACAGATGTTTGCCCGAAATCTTCCGCAACCAACATTAATGTGCTGCCAAAGGGTTTGGAATTTCCTCGCCAATCTTGCAATGATTGGTCAAGAGCCTGGAGCAATTTTTTGTGTGCCACTGTTCACTCGTCCCAAACAATAAGTTTGCACTGCCGCAATACTTTACTCATCCCAGATGATTTGGAAATGTTGCACGTCTTTGTTGATCGAAAGGTTTGTTGATCACCTGCTTTATGTATCTCCGCTAAGGGACTGGTTCACACAAACCGACAGACTAAAACTGCGTTGTGTATACTGCAAATACCTCAAGTTTTTGCTCCGACACCCACTCTACGAGAGAAACACGTTTGTTCTAAGATCTTAAAATATGTTGGACCCAATGGTCAGTGTGCCGAATTCTGAAACAAGTGCAGATAAAAAAGTGTTGGAAAAATTGGTCAAGTTTTTGCCAATGAAGAGGTTATTACTTAATCTTCTTCTTTGATTCTGAGTGTTCTTGTTTTTTCCCTTTCTTCTTTTGTATTGCTCAATTTTTTTCCTTTTTTTTTTATGAGCGGGCAAATAAAGATATATTATTATTATTCATATGAACCCTTGTTCAATTCTATTAGCGAACCCTTCTACAAGCATCTCAACTTTGAGTGACTTTAAACTAATCGCTGCTGATTAGTAGTATTCTGGTGATTATCAATGATCATTTTGTATAATATACTTGATAAAAAAAATTGCTAAGAAAATACATTGATAGAAAAAATTTCGCAGACACATACTTGTTCAGAAGTTTTCTTTGTTTTGGCAGTGTTTGGCAAATTCTTTTTCTTGGAATCCTTTTGTAGCAGGAGTATCAGATAAAAATTGTAAAGATGACTTATTAGATGTTTCATCTATTGGATTCTTATTTGAAACTGACACTGCAAATAAATTCCAACTAAAGGATTTATCAGTCTCTTTATCCCCTCTACAAGTAAATTCCAAGGTTTAGCAGCCATTAAAGACTTTTTAACTTATAATTTCTTCATAAAACAATCTCAGAGAGTTTCTGCATTTTCTGATTGAAGATAACAAGGATATTCCAAGGCTGTCTCCTCCAAGGCTGAAATTCAATAATTATCAGAGAATTTAGTTTCCTTTACAAGTGATATATGTCAATCGAATTCATCAGTTTGCCCCCTCCTTGCAGTATCAAATTGCTGCAGACACTATAGACAATAGTGACAAAACAACAGTTACAGTGAGAAGTAAATGTTATCAAGATACATACACTACATAACAGGGCATTTTCTTACCTTCTAGAGTGCTGAAGCAATCTTGACCACCATCATATCACGGCCTTGTATAAAGGCCAATATATATCCACTATTCATTTATTATCTCTTATCATTTTTGTGTTTTTTTGTTGGCTTTTTTTTACAATTTGCTTTCCCATAAATATGACGTAGATAATTGCAAAGACCACACTGCCTTTCCATGACAATAAACAAAAGTTCAAACAAGGATAAAACAGGGCGTTCAAAAGTTCTAAACAGGGTGACACTGCCACTACAAAGGATTTCCCACTAAAGGATTTAACAGTCATTTTACCACATCTAAAAGTAAATTCCGAAGTTTAACAGTCACTGATGACTTTTTAAATTATGATTTGTTCAAAAGAAAAAACAAAAACAATCTCGGAGATATTTTCAGCATTTTCAACTTGAAGATAATAATGATATTGGAGAGACCTTGCCTGTCTCCTCAAATGCTGAAATTAAAGAATTATCAGAGATTTTAGTTCCCACTACAAGTGATATCTGGGAAGAGAATTCATCAGGCTGTTCACCACCTCCTTACAGTATCATATTTTACCAGTCACCATCAACGATAATAGTAGTCACAGGGAGACTTAAATGTTATCAAGATGCATTATACTACAGAAAAGGGTATTTTCTTACCTTCCAGGTAGCTGAAGCCATCTTGACCACCGTCCTATCACTGCCTTGCATACAGGCAAATCCTTATCCACTATTCATTTTATTATCTGTTATCATTTTAGGTTTTTTTTTGTTTTTTTTTTTGTTTTTTTTTTGTTTTTTTACAGCTTGCTTTCCCATAAATATGACGTAGATAATTTTGAAGACCACACTGCCTTTCCGTGACGAAAAATATAAGTTCAAACAGGGATACATCCTTTTGATAGACTTTTATTAGACTATTGATTTATTGTATAATTTACAACGTTCATTATTAAGTGTCCTATAATAAATCGTAGCAGTTTATTATAATTGTTGCTACACTCCTCCCTAATTTCCACGTTCTCTTGGGTCAAACGCGAGATCTCTTCACGCAAGGGTGTCAATTCCTCAGCTGCCCTTCTTTCGGCTTCCACGAGTCTCTGAAATAAAACAGTTATAAAGTATATATAATAAATAAAACTGCAGCCAAAAACACCCTTCCTATAGCTTTTCCTGCCCTGTTATTAAGAATTGGATAAAGTGCAACTCCAGCATTCACCTATGAGTACATCAGTCTCAGTTATTTCGTTCAATATAAATTGCACCAAAGATAAGGATTTTGTTATTGATGAGTTGTACGGTTCCTACGATTTGGTATGTCTCCACGAGTATTGTATTGTATCAGATTAACGACGCTTCTTAACTACTAAGGTCCCTGCGTCGGCCCTGCAGTGCATTGCTGCAGCATGATTCGATCTCTGGGTCCCGTATTACCAAGCTAAGGTCAAACCCACTGCGCCACCACAGAACTGTCTCCAGGAGCATCTTCTCACTGCATCAAGTTTGAATTTTTTGCGTCGAAGTCAGCATCATACTGCGTTCCTGAGTCCAGAGAAAGTTACTGGCAGTCGCCCTTCCGGTAGACTAGCCTTTGTCTTTAAACGGGACATTCATCTACCCTCCCAAGTACTCTTCTACTCCGACGAATTCTTTTTGGCTGTGCCGTTCGGCAGTATTGTATTTATAAACTCTTATCTCCCATATGAAGGATACTCGATCAGATCCTTGACAAAATTCGCAAAGGCTTGTGGTCTGCTGAAGAATTTTGTGACAGTCAAACTCTCTACAGTATATAATAACTGGGGACGTAAATACTGATATTAATCGATCTTCCGTGAGAAGTGATTCGTTTTTTGAGTGTCTTGAGTCGCACCGCGTTGTGCCCAAATCCCACAATTTTTCATATGTTCATCATTCTGGAAGGACAAGTAATATTGACCATATTATTTGATCGCCTGGTATTATCTATTTTTCTGCTTCTGTTCATGTTAACAAGCAAGATACTGACCACGTGCCAATTTCAGCGACATTTACAATGGATATTGATCTATCGGAAACCAATTGCTCGCGAGAAAAATCGAAGTGGTTTGAAAAAAGTAATTGGATCAAAGCCAATATACCGCACTACATCTCTACCTTGACAGCCCTTCTATCTACCATACGTGCTCCATATCATCTTCAGCACCAGGTACCTACGAATGGTAAAGCTGATATTGACTGTTATTATAACCAACTTGTGATGTGTCTGAAAAGGGCAGAAGAACCTGCCGTACCTTGGCAACGTATTCGTAAAACAACGCAAAAACCTATCTGGTCAATGGACCCTTGTTCAAAGACGATAAAAATAAAGCGAAACTATGGCTCCAGATATGGAATGAATCTTGTCGGCCAAGTTCTGGGTGCTTCGCTGATCTCGAACGTAAAACTGAAGCCAAATATAAACGTTATCTGAGGTCGGCGTCCAGGTCTGAGTCCATACGTTACCGCGGTTTGGACTTCCTGTAAATAGGAGGGATGGGCGAAAAGTGATTAATTCTGACAAGTTAAATGATGAAACTATGACAAATAATTGCCTTGCACCTTCAGCTTGGTATAAACATTATTTTTCGATTTTTTTAGTGATGAACTATTCAGTGCATTCTGTATATACTCGCCTTCTTACCCCCCTCTTCAGTAGAACGCTTTCTCAACGCCATACAGTGCCCATATCTGATTCAAGAGATAAGGATGGTATTTCTAAGATGCATATGCCGATTGAATGCACCCCCCTTATATCTCACTTTCAGCTTCTTTTTCAAATATGTCTATGTACTTCATACGTACCTGAGAGTTTTCTGTGTGGCACACATTTTTTTCAACGGTATCATTTGAGTTTTCATTCTTTCTGACGTTCCCTGTTTTTTAGGAACCGAGTATTCTTTGAATTGTGAAACCTCAGCTTCAGCAACTTTTCTGGGTGTACCACGATTTTTGGGAGTTTCAACAACCACTTTCAATCCAGATCTGACCCTCCCCTAACATCTCACTCTCAGCTTCTTTTTCGTATGTGTCAAAGGACTTCAAGTGTATCTGAGAGTTTTGTGTGTGGCTCTGTTTTGTCAATTTTAAAAAGGGGAAAGTCACCGACTGATTGTTCCTGATATCGACCTTTTACTGTATCTTGTAATATTAGTAAGGTTTTTGAGTATACCCTTCTACTTTTTTTGACTAAAAATATTATTGAAAGTGAGAACGAATTTGGTTTTCGATATGGAGTGGGTTGTCAGCATGCGCATAAGATTATGTCTTCTCTACTGGCTGATAATTCTTCCAAGAGAAATGGTCTTTATATTTGTGCTTTGGATCTTTCGCAAGTGTTTGATAGTGTGGTCCATAGTCAGCTACTTTTTTCCTTGTATAATTCTGGGGTCAAACACTCTGTTATAATACTTCTTAGGTTTTGGTATTCAAACTCTTTTCTTCAATCAAGATCTGCACCAGACACTATTATAAGAATATGAAGAGGAGTTAGACAGGGTGGTGTTCTGTCCCCTACGCTTTTTAAGATTTGTATTTCGAGTGTGCTGGCTAAGATACCAGGTACATACCTTTCTGGTCTTGCGGATGTTTCTTATCTTGCGTATGCTGATGACTTGCTTCTGATTAGCCGTTCCAAAAAGGGTCTTTCCCAAAAGGTCTCTACAGTTTCTGATGCTTTCTCTGATATTTGCCTTTAACTTAATATAGATAAATGCGAGTTTCTTCCCTATAAATGTACTACTACAACTCCCCTTCACTGTAACAACTTCACTATCCCTCTTGTTGATTGTATTCGTTGGCTTGGTATCTCTATCACTAACAATCTTCGTTGGGTACTTGGCAATAACATCTTGAGCATATTCATGCATATGAAAGCGACTGCCAGCATATGACGAGGGTAAAATCCTTAATCTTCCAACGTTAGTGGTATTACCGTCATTTACAACTGCATCTTGCAAATGAATGTATTGTTCAGAGCAGAGCTTGGTCTGATTCAGACAGATAAATAGCAAAAGTTCTAATTCAATCTTTGCATACATATCAACGATGTATTGGTGAAACAATTGACGGCATTTTAAAATATAATTTTCTTCATTGTGACGAATCAATAGTCTATAGGAATGATAATTCATTGCGCTATATTTCTTATCCGGTTGTTTGTTAGTGGATGGATCTATTAATTTATTATTAAAGTGATAGCCGTCGGATTCATCCAAAAAAAAATGATAGGATATTGTAGGGCATCGTAGCTTCGATAAAATTCAGCAGTTCTTACCAACTGAGCGTTTGGCTAATGAAGAATAATATCTCGAGGTAAAAACTGATGACCAACCATAACGATTTCCACTTCGTCGATAGTTGGAGCATTTTATGTATCTACGCACATACTCGCCAGTAGGTGTTTTGTCAGCGGAAATAACAATTTTATGCGTATCAGTAGGCATCAAATCGATTGCTGTTTTGAACAGACGCATTAAATCATTATTTTCGTGGAAAAGTTGTTGCAATTGGGAAACGAGAGTTCTTTCAACGTCGGGAGAAATTTTGCAACGTGCATTCCATTTAGAATTGCTATCACTGATAAAGTGCAGTTGTAAAAATTTATGATTCTCACCTGAGAATGGTAGAAGGGACCCTGCTCTATGATAAATTTGCCCGTTTACTTTAAAAGTAGGCATAAATTTATCTTGATTTTCGATTTGGGCATCAAACGACGTCATTTGGAAACATGAGTTATATTTTCTGATGTTTGATAAAAAACACTAAGCTTCTGATGAAGTTCCAGTAAGCAAAGTCTTTAATGGCTCTGGTGGTGTAGCCAGTCAAGGAAGTTTAACTTTTCCTGAGGCGCAACACACTCCCATTGTTTCAGCATTTAATTTCAAGGCCTAGCAATGGGAACAAATTTTATACATAGTCCCGATTAGAACACATCTACTCAAGCTATAATCATCGACTTGGCTGTACCTGAATGCCAGCCGATAATTTTCACGTTGCTCTTTTGATTCCTCGGCAAGCTTTCTTTTGGCATTATCTCTTTGAGCCTCAAGGCTGTTTTCACGTTACTCTTGTGACTCCTCGGCGCGCTTTCTTTTGGTTATTTCTTTTTGAGCCGCAAGCCTGTTTTCACGTTGCTCTTGTGATTCCTCGGCAAAATTTTTATTCGATCTGCAAGCCTGTTTTCGCGTTGTTCTTGCGATTCCTCGGCACGCCTTCTTTTGTTACTTTCTCTTTTAGCCACAAGCCTTTTGGCATTATCTCTTTGAGCCGCTTTCTCGGCTGTTTCTTCTGCCATTGTAGGCTTTATATTACAATTTCAAAAATGATTTGATTCCTCGGCTGTTTCTTCTGCCACTGAAGGGTTTATACGAAACATTTTCTTTTAATCGCAACCCTTATATACTTATAATGACGTCATATACAAAGCGTTATATACTTATAATGACGTCAACTTATAATGACATCATATACAAACATACACAATACATACATGACGTCATAATGGTCAATCCTTATAATAACGTCAGTCGTAAAACATACATATAACTTATTTATATATATATATATATATATATATATATATATATATATATATATATATATATATATATATATATATATATATATATATATATATATATATATATATATATATATATATATATATATATATATATATATATATATATATATATACTAGCTGTTTGGGTGGCGCTTCGCACCCCCGTAAGCCGTTATATATATATATATATATATATATATATATATATATAAATAATATATATATATATATATATATATATATATATATATATATATATATATATATATATATATATATATATATATCTATATATATATATATATATATATACATATATATATACATATATATATATATATTTATATATATATATATATATATATATATATATATATATATATATATATATATATATATATATATATATATATATATATATATATATATATATATATATATATATATATATATATATATATATATATATATATATATATATTAGCTGTTGGAGGGGCGCTTTGCACCCCCCAAGCCCCCCCACAAGCGTAAATCGTTACGCGCCATATTAGTTACGCGCCATTGTAGTTGTGTCCCTGTGTCCCACCTGTGAATATAAATATATATATATATATATATATATATATATATATATATATATATATATATATATATATATATATATATATATATATATATATATATATATATATATATATATATATATATATATATATATATATATATATATATATTTAACTACGTAAAACATGCGAATATACAACATTCTTCGCTGTCCTATTGTCTGTGCATATAAATAGATTGTCAGGTTTACTGATTCTTAAACATGCAGCATTGAATTGTCCATGGGAAAAACAATTCGCATTCAGATCTATACTTCATTATTCTAATGATGTGTCCCTTTGTCCCGGTCGTCATTTATATTCCCTGTGTCCCGGTCGTCATTTGTGTCCCGGTGTCCCAGTTTGTAATTTCTCTTTGAGTGTCCCGGTCGTCATTTATATTCCCTGTGTCCCGGTCGTCATTTGTGTCCCGGTGTCCCGGTCTGTAATTTTTCTTCGAACAATCCCTATGTCCCGGTCGTCATTTATATATCTTCCCTGTGCCCCCGGCGTCCCCGTTGTAGTTGTGTCCCTGTGTCCCGGTCGTCATTTATATTCCCTGTGTCCCGGTCGTGATTTGTGTCCCGGTGTCCCAGTCTGTAATTTCTCTTTGAGGTTCCCGGTCGTCATTTATATTCCCTGTGTCCCGGTCGTCATTTGTGTCCCGGTCTGTAATTTCATAAGTTGACTAACATGACGTCAGTCGACAAACAACTTCATGACGCATAGAGCTCAATCCTTATAATGACGTCAGTCGACAAACATGATGTCAGTCGACACACAAACATGACTTCACTCGATAGACATAATACAGAGACAACTTATTTTTATATATAGAGAGATATGTTTTTAACTACGTAAAACTTGCGAATATACAACATTCTTCGCTGTCCCATTGTCTGTGCATATAAATAGATTGTCAGGTTTACCGACTCTTGAACATGAAACATATAATTGTCCATGGGAAAAACAATCCGTATTCAGATCTATACCTCATTATTCTAATGATTACCCTTGAGCTATGTTGATGGTGATTGCTAATCGAACATTCACTGTGTCCCCGCCGTCATTTATATATCCCCCTGTGCCCTTCGGCGTCCCCGTTGTAGTTGTGTCCCTGTGTCCCGGCCGTCATTTATATTCCCTGTGTCCCGGTGTCCCAGTCAGTAATTTCTATTTGAGTGTACCGGTCGTCATTTATATTCGCTGTGTCCCGGTTTCCCGGTCGTCATTTGTGTCCCAGTGTCCCGGTGTCCCGGTCGTCATTTGTGTCCCGGTGTCCCGGTCTGTAATTTCTCTTTGAATGTCCCGGTCGTCATTTATATTTCCTGTGTCCCGTCATCATTTGTGTCCTGGTGTCCCAGTCTGTAGTGTCATCTATAATGACGTAATATACAAAGCCTTATATACTTATATCGTATATACTATTATATCTTATATCATATATATGACGTGAGTCAACTAACAACTTCGTGACGACATAATGCTCAATCATTATATATATATACTAGCTGTTGGGTGGCGCTTCGCGCCACCCCAACACCTAGTTGGTGGGGCGCTTCGCGCCCCCCCAAGCCCCCCCGCGCGCGTAAGTCGTTACGCGCCATATTAGTTATGCGCCATTGTAGTTGTGTCCCTGTGTCCCACCTGTGAATATAGATAGATTTATATATGTGTTTCAAACTACGTAAAAATTGCAAATAAACAACATTCTTGGCTTTCCCATTGTCTGTGCATATACAAAGCCGTATGTACTAATAATGACGTCATATGCAAACGCTCTTTTTACAAACAAACAAACATGCATCCACACAACTCGTTTTTATATAGATAGATAGATAGATAGATACAATACAAATTAACTGCGTAAAACTTGCGAATATACAACATTCTTCACTGTCCAATTGTCGCTGCATATAAATACATTGTCAGGTTTACCGACCCTCGAACATGCAACGTACAATTGTCCATGGGAAAAACAATCAGTATTAAGATCTATACCACATTTTTCTAATGATTGACCTTGAGCTTTGTTAATGGTGATTGCAAATACTAATCGAATTGGGAATTGCAATCTTTTAAATTGAAAAAGCAGATCCGTTGGAATCATGGGAATGCAAGGAATAAGAACAGCCTCACCCTCATAGGGCCCTGTCAAGATTGTGGCCTCTATTAGGTTTTCCATTGTTTTTTTTACGGCAAGTCGCGTGCCATTGCAAAGCTTTGGTGGGTTGATATTTCTTAAAAGTATTATTGGTACGCCTATTTTTAGTTGTAGCACGTGTGGTGGAAACCCTGAAGGATCTATGGAATTTAAAAATTCAGATGGATAATTAACCGCTTCATTTGGTTCCAAAACTGTGTCGACTGACTTGTAAAGGACTGCCTGGTCTCGAATCTTGGTCAAAACAATATTGTTGATTTCGTGGACGTCTATATTTTTGAGTGCGAGAATCGCTCTTTCACTTAGCCATTTATTATTTTTATAATTTTTTAGAATATTCGGAAATACTTTTTCAATCAATATATTTTTGGACGTCACTAAATTACAGAAATCAGCAGGTAGTTGTATACGTCCTGAAATTGAGTCTACTGTTTGACCAGAGTCATCGTTTTGCAATCGGACAAGCATATTTGTAGTTAATTTTAATATTTTTACGTGTGCCCATAAATTAGAATTTTTTAGGCAAGCATTCATTTCGTCTGCAGGAGTTAAACTACGTAAAAATTGCGAATATACAACATTCTTGGCTTTCCCATTGTCTCTGCATATACAAAGCCGTATGTACTAATAATGACATCATATGCAAACGCTCTTTTTACAAACAAACAAACATGCATACACACAACTCGTTTTTATATAGATAGATAGATAGATAGATAGATACAATACAAATTAACTGCGTAAAACTTGCGAATATACAACATTCTTCGCTGTCCAATTGTCGCTGCATATAAATAGATTGTCAGGTTTACCGACCCTCGAACATGCAACGTACAATTGTCCATGGGAAAAACAATCAGTATTAAGATCTATACCACATTTTTCTAATGATTGACCTTGAGCTTTGTTAATGGTGATTGCAAATGCTAATCGAATTGGGAATTGCAATCTTTTAAATTGAAAAGGCAGATCCGTTGGAATCATGGGAATGCGAGGAATAAGAACAGCCTCACCCTCAAAAGGCCCTGTCAAGATTGTGGCCTCTATTAGGTTTTCCATTGTTTTTTTTTTTACGGCAAGTCGAGTGCCATTGCAAAGCTTTGGTGGGTTTATATTTCTTAAAAGTATTATTGGTACGCCTATTTTTAGTTGTAGCACGTGTGCTGGAAACCCTGAAAGATCTATGGAATTTAAAAATTCAGATGGATAATTAACCGCTTCATTTGGTTCCAAAACTGTGTCGACTGACTTGTAAAGGACTGCCTGGTCTCGAATCTTGGTCAAAACAATATTGTTGATTTCGTGGACGTCTATATTTTTGGGTGCGAGAATCGCTCTTTCACTTAGCCATTTATTATTTTTATAATTTTTTAGAATATTCGGAAATACTTTTTCAATCAATTCATTTTTGGACGTCACTAAATTACAGAAATCAGCAGGTAGTTGTATACGTCCTGAAATTGAGTCTACTGGGAGCTTTCCGTTTCCAATTGTCAGCAATTGATCTGAAAATGTTTGACCAGAGTCATCGTTTTGCAATCGGACACGCATATTTGTAGTTAATTTTAATATTTTTACGTGTCCCCATAAATTAGAATTTTTCAGGCAAGCATTCATTCGTCTTCAATGGCTCTGGTGGTGCAGCCAATAGAAAAAGTTTAACTTTTCCTGAGGCGCAACACATTCCCATTGTTTCACCATTGAATTTCAAGGCCTTGCAATAGGGACAAATTTTAGACATTGTCCCGATTTGAACACATCTCCTCAAGCTATAATCATCGACTGGGTTGTACCTGAATGCCAGGCGATAACTTTCAGGTTGCTCTGATTCCTCGGCACGCTTTCTTTTCTTACTTTCTCTATCAGCAGCAAGCCTGATTTCTTGCTGTTCTTGTGATTCCTCGGTACGCTTTCTTTTCTTACTTTCTCTATCAGCAGCAAGCCTGATTTCTTGCTGTTCTTGTAATTCCTCGGCACGCCTTCTTTTTTCACTTTCTCTTTTAGCAGCAAGTCTGCTTCCGCGTTGCTCTGGTAGTTCCTCGGCACGCTTTCTGTTCTTTTTTTCTCTATCAGCCTCAAGCCTGTTTCCTTGCTGTTCTTTTGATTCCTCGGCACGCTTTCTGTTCTTTCTTTCTCTATCAGCCTCAAGCCTGTTTCCTTGCTGTCTGTTCTTTTGATTCCTCGGCACGCTTTCTTTTCTGACTTTCTCTATCAGCAGCAAGTTTTTTGGCATAGACTCTTAGAGCATCTTCATCGGCTTTTGCCATGGTAAGTTCATCAGTCATTGTAAACTTAAGCATTAATAGATTTCTACGTGAACATATGTCTTAAATATCTTGAATGACGTCACCGTCAAAGCAAAAATGACGACAACTAATTTCATGACGTCAGTCAACATAGAAACATGACGTCACCTGATCCACAGACAGACACACAGACAGACAGAAACATTATAACTATGTCTTTGGGGACGACTTACTCCCCCACAGTCTCCGTGGGAGGGGCTACAAGTTACAAACTTTGACCAGTGCTTACACATAGTAATGCTTATTGGGAAGTGTACAGACGTTTTCGGGGGGATTTTTTGGTTAGGGGGAGGGGTTGAAAAGAGGGGGAATTGTTTGGGTAGCTTTCCATCGAGGAATTTGTCATGGGGGAAGAAAATTTCCATGAAGGGAGCGCAGTATTTTCTAGCATTATTTAAAAAAAAAATGAAAAAATAAATATGAAAAGTTTTTTCAACTTGAAGTAAGAAGCAGCATTAAAACTTAAAACGAACAGAAATTATTACGCGTATGTGGGACTCACCTCCTCCCAATACCTCGCTCTTTACGCTAAAATATTTTTAGTGATTTCAACTATTTATTCTACGGCTTTTGTGATTCAGAGGTCATTCTTAATGAATTGGGACAAAATTTAATCTTTAGTGTAAAGAGAGAGGTATTGACTTATATGTAATAAAAACATGATATTACGAAAGTTCGTTACGTAAGCTAATTTATAAGTTACTTTTATCTATTACTAATAAAAACGTTCGTAAAAAATAATTTAAAGTTCTAGTTGCCTTTTTAAGTAACCAAAAATCGCAGGGCAACTAGGCTTCCTCCACCGTTCCTTTTTTTCTCAAAATCATTCGATCAAAACTATGAGAAAGCAATTTAGCCAAAAAAAAAATAAATAAACTTGCAAATTTCGTGTTAATTATTCCTCTGCGGTGAGCCAAAATCAAAACATGCATTGATTCAAAAACATTCAGCAATTAAATAAAAAAAAAATTAGCTGAAAGTAAGGAGCGACATTAAAGCTTAAAACGAACAGAAATTGCTTTGTATAAAAAATAAGAAGGGTAATCCTGATGACCAGGAACACCAATGTACTATATCGCGACCACCCGATCTAAAAACCAGAAAAGAATAATTTCTTATGGTAAAAAGTATTTGCTGATAATGATGTTTTAAAGGGAAAACTATAAAAAAAAGTAAGCCCACTCGACTTCCCATTGCTCAATCAATCGTCTGGTGAATCAACATAGGGTTCATTTTTACCGTCTGAGTACCTTATTAAAGGGTACCTCAGCTCTATCTTTTCAGTATAAGAAACTAAAGCATTTATTCTACTATTACTAATGATATAATTACTTGTGATGTTTAAAAGGGAAACAAGACCCAAGAGCTCATATGGCCACTAAGTCCAGAGGAGTTCACTAGAAATTTTAATTTTATTTTAAAAATTTTTTTTTCTATAACGTTTCTATATATATATAACACTTTTCTATATAGAACGTTTTTATATATACGAAATATAAAATACTTAATTTATATGTTTTCTCATAATGTAAACTACAAAGTATACGTTATAGCGTAGCATAAATACTGAAAACGTATGTTTTAGAGGTGAACAAGGGTCAAGAGCTCATATGGCAACTAAGTCCAAAAAAGGCCACTAGAACTTTTAATTTTATTTTAAGAAGGGTTTTTTTTTCTAAAGCGTTTGTATATATATATATATATATATATATATATATATATATATATATATATATATATATATATATATATATATATATATATATATATATATATATATATATATATATATATATATATATATATATATATATATATATTTATATATATATAACGTTCTTATATATAGAACGTTTTTACACGTATAAGATATTACATATTTTATTTAAATTTTTTTATAACGTAAACTATAAAGTTTACGTTACAACGTGACGTAACTACTGAAAACGTAAACATATGTTTTAGAGGCAAACAAGAGCAAAGAGCTCATATAGCCACTTAGTCCACAAATGTCCACTAGAACTTTTAATTTTATTTTAAGAACATATCTCTCTATAAAGATTTTATATATATATATAACGTTTTTAATACAGAACGTTTTTATATACATAAAATATAATATATTTTATTTACACATATTTTATAACGTACATTATAAAGTTTACGTTATAACGTAACGTAACTACTGAAAATATAAACGTATGTTTAAGATTCTATGACTTTTAGGGGGTGTTTCCCCGTTTTTTCGAAAACAAGGCAAATTTCCTCAGGCTCGTAACTTTTGATGGATAAGACTAAATTTGACGAAACCTCATTTATTTAAAATCAGCATAAAAATCTGATTCATTTGACGTATATATTGGTATCGAAAAACCGTTTTTTATAGTCTCGGTTACTATTGAGCTCGGTTACTATCTTAATCCTTACCACATATTGTTTGAAAAGGAAAATAAAATCACGCGTTCTGAAGCATGTTTTTCAACAACAAGAAGAAAAAAAAACTATATTATATATATCTGTAGAATTATTTAGTGACTTAATTCTATTTAAATTCAAGCCATAGACCATTGATTCCTTATAAAAAAATTGCTCAAAGGACAATTAGGGATCTTAAAAATATTCTATCTGTTGATGCAATACTTTGAATCAACAAATCAGTAAAATATTTGGTTAATTAAATTTTATATCGAGCTGAAACGAATGTATATACCATGTATAGAGCACTGATAAAAATACCTTAAAGATAAATTTATTGCTTAAACTATCTTTAAATTATTATTTCTTAAATATTATATAAAATTCCGAGAAGTTTAAGCGATTGAGGTTATTTTTCAGTGCTATAAAAAAGTGTAATAAAATAAAAAGTACTTAAGACGTCTGAACAAAAATGTTGCCATAAATATTTTTTGGACGTAATGGCTCTTTTAGTCTTTTGGTGTGAAATTAAATAAAAAAAATTAGTTTTTTAAATGAAAGTAAGGAGCGACATTAAAACTTAAAACGAAAAGAAATTACTCTGTATATGAAAAGGGCTTTTCCTTCTCAACACCCCGCTCTTTACGCTAAAGTTTGACTCTTTCTTTTAACTCTACAATTAAAAACAGTTAAAAAAAACTGAACGTTTTTGAATTAATGCATGTTTGATTTTGGCTCTCCACACATAAATTATTAAAATGAAATTTGCATATTAATTCCTTTTTTGGCTAAATGGCTTTCTCTTAGTTTTGAGCAGACGATTTTGAGAAATAAGGGATGGGGAAGGAGGCCTAGTTGCCATGGAATGTTTCGGTTACATAAAAAGGCAACTATAAATTTTAATTTTTAACGAATTTTTTTTATTAGTAAAAAATACAAGTAACTTAAGAATTAACTTACGTAACAAACTTTTATATTCTTTAATTTTTATTTTGTATATGAGGGGGTTTGTACCCTCGTTAATGCCTCGTTCTTTACACTAAATCGTAAGTTTTGTCCCAATTCCTTAAGAATGACCCCTGAATCAGAAAGGCAGTATAATAAATAGCTGAAATTACTAAATATCCTATAGCATAAAGAGCGAGGTATTTATCTCCTCCTAAATACCTCGCTCTTTATGCTAAAGTATTTTTAGAACCCCTCATATGCGTAATAATCTCTGTTCGTTTTAAGTTTCAATGCTACTCTTTACTTTCAATTGAAAAAACTTTTCTATGTTTATTTTTTCATTGTTTTTTTATAGTAATTTTAGAAAATCCTGCGCCCTTTTCATTGAATTTCTGTTCTGAAAATCTGATTCTTTTGATGTATATTTTAGCATCAAAATTCCGTTTTTTAGAGTTTTGTTTACTATTGAGCAGGGTCGTTCCTTACTACAGTTCGTTACCACGAACTGTTTGATAGATACAAAATTCCATATCTTTGCAGATAAGAGCTAAAAACCTCTAAAGTAAGGCTTTCTGATATGCTGAGTCTGATGGTGTGATTTCAAGATTCTTGAGATTCTATTACTTTTAGGGGATGTTTCCCCCTTTTATCGAAATAAGTCAAATATTCTCTGGCTTGTAACAATTACTATTATAATTCAGGTTCGGTGAATGGATACATTTGAGACTAGTAAGTCCAAGAATATAAGTATGTTGCCCCTCTGAAGCAAGTTATAGCTGCAGGCTTGATATAAAATCGTATTTTTTAGATGGAACATTAAACTTTAAAAATCAGACAGAAATTAATACGTATAAAAGGTGTTGTTGCTCCCTCTTCAACACCTCGCTCTTTATGCTATTGTTTGTTGTACTTGTTAAAAAGCTTCTTATTCTTCCAATTAAACAGACATTGTGTTTCAGGAGTGGTTTTCAAAAAATTGGGAGAAAACTCAAACTATAGCATAGAGAGCACATTTTTCAAGATGGGAAACTTCATATACGCAATAATTTCTGGTCGTTTTTAAATTCTAATGTTGCTCCTTACTTCCAATTGAAAATTAATTATTTGATATCTGATCGTCTTCAAATAATATCGGGAAATCTGGCTCCGCCTCCGCGGAAAAATAAATCTTCCCCACAAATAAATTGATTCGGCAAAGACATAAGAAAAATTTCGCATAGGAATTCTGGCAAATTTCCCCGTGTGTAAACTTTCCCCTTGAAAATTCACTCCGTGGAAAATTCCCTCCCCATGGAAAGTACTTCCAGCAGAAAATTCGACCGGCAAAATGTATGCATAATTCATAAAAAATACTATACGTAAACAATGGGCAAATCTTATAATTTAAAGACCCTTCCCAAGAGGCTGTGGAGGGATACGTTATCTCCAAAGGCATAGCTATTCGACCTTTCAACTATGCTGTACAAAAGGGCTATCTCAAAATTTTATTGGACAATTATGAGAAAAAAGAGGCTTGGGCGGAGGGGGTCGAGTTGCCCATCAGTCTTTTTGGACATTTGGAAAAATCACTGGACTTTTCATTTCCGTTCTAATTAGCCCCCTCCCGATGTTTTAAGACCACTGAGTCGCCACGATCACCATTGGAAAAAAAACATTCAAAGAATCACGCATCCTTAATCTTTCTTCTAACAAAAAAAAATCACAACATTCCTCATTTTTACAGATATAATCATGAATCCTCTACAGTACGGTTCAAAACTTTTGTTTTACTTGAAAAAACTACACATTTTTTTTTTACTTGAAAACCATATGTAAATTTTTAAGCTAAGAGGATTTAGCCTAATGTACAAACGAAAGTAAAGAATATATTGATTTTCCCAAAATGAGGCCTGATAAAAGGCATACAATCTCTATAAATAAGGATTTGGAAACTGCAACAATTCCCTGGGGTTCCATATTATGCAAAAATTCTTATACAAGGGGAACAGACCCTCCAAAAAAAGGATCCCGGAAAAGGGCTTATGTTTTTTCTTTATCAGCTTCAAACTAGTATCTGTAAGTCTTTGAGCTAAGAAAACCAAATACCAAACGAAAAAGAAATTAAACGAATAAATTGTTTCACCTGAAAGCTGGTTCCAAAGAAATACCAGAGAACTTTTCATTTCCTCTAAAATTATAAAAGTTACAGCTATTCGTCATTGGGATAATGTAACCCAATTCACAACAAAACACATTTATTGAAATAAATCCATAGAGCCTAAAAGTGCCAATACTAATCTATAGCTTATTAATATTTTCTAGAAGTGTTGCACCCAGGCAGTAATGTTTCAAAATTTAGAATGTGTTTTGTTCAATCCTGTAAGCTGTGTAGTGGTGGAATGGGTTTGACCATACTTTGATAATACAGGACCTAGAGATCAAATATTGTTCTAGCAACGTACTCAAGGGTCAAATGAGGGACCTTATTAGTCAAGAGTCGTCATTAATCCGGTTACTTACTTTCAATTCTGCGCAAGATAAAGATTTATTTCCCTTCCGAAAAATACAACATGCGACTTTGATTTTTGAATTTAACAAAAGAGGGAATAGTTGTGCGAAAAGTGGAAGTCATGGCCAATTGTAGAAAAAAGCCAAGACAGATTGTTGAATTAAGTGGGCAGCCCAGTCAAGGGTTAATTTTATCCGTTTGATTGCCGTTGTTACTGTCTGCCATTTATGCTACACCTTTCCGTGCATGTGTGTCCCTTCACAAATGCCAAACTAGAGTTGTACCTGTTGGAGGTTCTACCAACAATATACTCATTCTCATTTGGGGTTCCCATCTAGCCCATGTCTAGTCGACGTTTTGTAGTCAATTACAGACAGTTGAAATTTTTGTTTCTCGCCCAAATTCCTTGGCTTATAAATGCAAGTTCACTTGCATAAGAGTCGAGGCAGATTGCAGGAGGCCCTTGTAGGCCTTGAATTGGACTCGTTATTTCCATTTGTCAATATGCTGCTTCCCCCTTTCTGCGATCGTAAATTAACCTGAGAGAGAACCTCCAACAGGTTGGAACCCAACTCACCGTGAATTAGCATGAGAGGGTTGACTCTAGTTCAGCGTTGTCGAGTGATAGCCATGAGAGGGAAAATTTTCAAGTAATTTAACCCGTAGTCAACCTGCGTGTGTTCCCCAGCGAGAACCTCCAACAGGTACAACTCTAGTTTGGCATTTGTGAAGGGACACACATGCACGGAAAGGTGTAGCATAAATGGCAGACAGTAACAACGGCAATCAAACGGATAAAATTAACCCTTGACTGGGCTGCCCACTTAATTCAACAATCTGTCTTGGCTTTTTTCTACAATTGGCCATGACTTCCACTTTTCGCACAACTATTCCCTCTTTTGTTAAATTCAAAAATCACGTGGTTATTCTCCACGTAGTGTTAGAAGAATGGAGTTAGAAGATTGTGGTATGGCCACGTGGTCGCCTTAGAATAAAATTTTTTGAAGTTGCGAAAATTGGACATTATATTATTTTATTTTCGATTATTTTGTGTTTTGAATCAACAGTTTATAATACATTTATGAGGCTTTGGTAGCTATCAGCATTTTTTCGACCAAGTAAACGGAAGTTTTATATTCTTAGAAAAAATAGGTACAGTGACTGCTCGATAACCTCCTTATTAGTGCCTCTATGTAACTTTTTTCTAGATCTCCCATAAATCCCGTAGCAGTACTAAGGATTCAAAAGTTTGCTGTTTATCTTATTCGAGAGAAAAAAATGATTACGAAGTATCCATTCAAAGATTTCTTCCTTTTCATTCCTTTACATGGACTCTTGTGTCGAGATGAAATAAAAAAACAAAACAAGTTTTTTCAACTGAAAATAAGGAGCGACATTAAAACTTAAAACGAACAGAAATTACTTCCTCCATGAGAGGGGCTGCTTCCTCATCAACGCCCCACTCTTTACGCTAAAGTTTGACTCTTTCTCTTAACTCTTCTTTTTAAAACAGTAAAAAACTTTAACGTAAAGAGCGGGGCGTTGATGAGGAAGCTGCCCCTTTCATATACGAAGTGATTTCTGTACGTTTTAAGTTTAATGTCGCTCCTCATTTTCAGTTGAAAAAACTTGTTGTTTTTTTTATTTCATTTCTGAACGTTTTTGAATCAATGAATGTTTTGATTTTGGCTCTCCGCAGAGGAATAATTAAAACGAAATTTGCATATTTGTTTTTTTTTTGAATAAATGGCTTTCTCATAATTTTTATCGAATGATTTTGAGAAAAAAGAGCGGGGGAGGAAGCCTAGTTGCCCTCTAATTTTTTGGTTAATTAAAAACGCAACTAGAACTTTTAATTTTTTACGAATCTTTTTATTAGTTAAAGTTATACGTAACTTATAAATTAGCTTAAGTAAAGAACTTTTTATTCTCATGTTTTTATTACATATATGAGAGGGTTTGCCCCCTCGTCAGTACCTCTCTCTTTACACTAAATCTTAAATTTTGTCCCAATTCATTAAGAATGACCCCTGAATCACAAAAGCCGTAGAATAAATAGTTGACATTACTAAAAATACTTTAGCGTAAAGAGCGAGGTATTAGGAGGAGGTGAGCCCCTCATATGGGTAATAATTTCTGTTCGTTTTAAGTTTTAATGCTGTTCCTTACTTCCAGCTGAAAAAAACTTTTTCATATTTATTTTTTCAATGTTTTTTTTTTAATAATGCTATTAAATCCTGCGCTCCCTTCATGGAAGTTTTCTTCCTCCATGACAAACTCCTCGATGGAAAGTTCCCACAGCATAACCTCCTCTTCTCAACCCCTCCCCCAACCAAAAAATCCTCCTGAAAACGCCTATATGCTTCCCAATAACCATTACTATATGTAAGCACTGGTCAAAGTTTGTAACTTGTAGCCCCTACCACGGGGACTGTGGGGGAGTAAGTCGTCACCAAGGATATAGTTATAAGGTTTTTTGACTACACTGAATAAAATGGCTATCTCAGATTTTTGATCCGTTGACCTTGGGAAAATAATTAGCGTGGGAGGGGTCCTAGGTGCCCTCCAATTTTTTTGGTCACTTAAAAAGAGCACTAGAACTTTTCATTTGCGTTAGAATGAGCCCTCTCGCAACATTCTTGGACAACTAGGTCGATACGATCACCCTTGGAAAAAAAACAACAAACAAACTAACAAATAAACACGCATCCGTGATCTGCCTTCTGGCAAAAAATACAAAATTCCGCATTTTTGTAGATAGAAACTTCTACAGTAGGGTTCTCTGATACGCTGAATCTGATGGTGTAATTTCCGTTAAGATTCTATGACTTTTAGGGGGTATTTCCCCCTATTTTCTAAAATAATGCAAATTTTCTCAGGCTCGTAACCTTTGATGGGTAAGACTAAACTTGATGAAACTTATATATTTAAAATCAGCATTAAAATGCGATTCTTTTGATGTAGCTATTGGTGTCAAAATTCAATTTTTTAGAGTTTTGGTAACTATTGAGCCGGGTCGCTCCTTACTACGGTTCGTTACCACGAACTGTTTGTAATGTACATTGGTTTCATTTTATTTTTTGTAAAGTTCGCAAATAAAAATGATATCAAATGAACTATTTTGTTTTATTTTAGGATATCCTCTCAAAAAAAAAGGTTCGGAGAATCATGTTCAATGGCAGATATAGGTGACGGTTAATTTTTTTTTTTTTTTTTTTTTTTTTTTGTTCCCAGTGTGCGATAAGAGGGACCAGTTGAAATTTATAGGGATTATATACATTTTATTGGATAGATTTAATGAGGAGGTCAAATAAATGGTGTTTCATAGGAACCAAAGTAAGAGTCAATGTTAAGCCAAATCTTTGTTCTGTGAACCTATTTAACGACGCTCTACCTTTTGTTGATAGGATACTGGGCTGAAATCCTTTGCAAAATGTGAAAAATTTGTAGGAATATGTGCATGTTCTGGTTATGCTGTTGATAAAAGAGACGCGCTCTATGGATAATCTTTCTTCGGTACAGTTTTGCTTTGTTACAAGAAGTGCGTACCCTGCCACTTGATCTTTTTTTCAGGGCATTTATGCCGTGTCTCTCGTTCCTGCCTCCAGCACAGCCTCTCTTGACTAAAGCAGTCACAAAGTGGCTGTAGGAATATAGAAATAAAAATGACTTCAATCAGACTTATAATCCAGTTCAAATGCGTATTCCTGAGTTGGAACCGAGCTACGAAAAAAGAATGGTACTTGTGCATTATCCTGAACACACTTGAGAATTTTGCTCAGTTTAATCTGAGAAAACCGATAATAGGTGAAGCCATATTTGACTTTGCCAATTAATATTTGTCTTGGTGCTCAAATTTGAGTAAGATTGTAGTCAAGATAGCCACCGCCTTTGCCTGGTTCCGCGCTAATGAGCCTTACTTAAACTTCAACTGGCAGCAGACCAGGGGTTTCGCCATTTACTTGGCATCGTAATTCAGATTTTACAGGGTAATTTGTTTAACCGTAAGGTCCCAGTACGCACAATCACACATAGGGCAAGCTAACGATAGTTTTCTGTTAATAGTTTGTTCTAGTGAAACTTGAATTGTTATTTCATATTTTTTGCTTTGAAATCATTTATTTATGTATCGTTTTAGGGACGTGGACCTAAAACATGAAAAATATGGTACTTGTGTGTTATACCGAACACACTTAAGAATTTGGTTCTGTTTGATCAGAGAAAACCTGACTTTTCTCTCAGCAATCGGTATAATTAGCATATTTTTATTGAAAAAACTACCATGCAGGTATATTTAAATTAAATATTTAATATGTAGAAGTGGTGAGGCTAGGTATTCAATTTAATGCGTTCTGTGGGGCCTACTTTCCATAATTCGTTGTTGTAGTTTACACAACTGTGTTACTAAAGTTTTATATTTTCATCATGTTTTGGTATATTTCATTATGGTTAACGAAAGTTCTTAAGCCGAACTGGTTAGACATGACAAGAAAGAGAGATAAAACTCAACAAAAAAACATCAAACGAGACTGTGGAAAGTAGAGAGAAAAGACTAAAATAACGTGGATATTTCGCGCGTCCTCAGCACAAGATAAAAAAAAACCCACTAAACTAAAAGCATAAAATCACTACCAGTAATTGTAAAACAATTGTCGCTAATGATCTACGTGGGGAAAAGAACCTATTAGAGTTATTTCAAGGAGAACATCAAAGCAACTGAGGAAAAATTATGAAAATTGAAATTAAGTTAACTATTCCGTGGCGAAATAATCCTCTTGCTAGCTAATATTGAAGCAACTTCTTTTTGGCCTAGTATTCAATATTGTCCCCTGGTGATCGTGTAAAATTTTGATTCCCTTATTGACTGTTGGTTCATTTTTTAAAAGACAATCATAAATTGGGTCAATATTTAAATTCCCTATGTCTCTATTTATTGAAAGATTAGCCAACATATGTTTTTTGATTTCTATAGCCTCCCTCGCCCACTGAAAAAAAAAACTATCATTAGAAATAGCTGTAGCTTCATCAAATTGAATAAAGTGTTCAGGATGAAAGAATGTATGTTCAACCAAAGCCGAAACAAAAATTTCAGGAGGCTTTCTTAATTGTAGGGTCTTTTCTATTGAACTGCGATACCCAATAGATTATTGATGAGTTCTAGCAATATAAAACTTTCCAAAAGAACAAAGAATTTTATACACCCCACTAACTAAATCTCCCCGGGTTAGATCCTTCCCAGAATCAAAGAAAACTACCCAATGTTCTCACTGATTGGAAACAAGCATCAATGTTATGTTTACGCAAAATTTGTTTAAGCATCTTCCCCAAAATAGGTACATAAGGCAAAGAAATGAAACTTTTCGGCATATTTGATTCTGTGCACTGAGTTTAATATCTCTTTGTTGTTTGTTGTCATGTCTGGCCAGTTTGGCTTAAGAAATTTCAAAAGTTAAATATTTTAACTTTGAACAGGCTGGGGAAAGAACAAAACCTCCTGTCACAAATTCATTTCTTTTTTTCGAATCTCTGTACTTACACTGTACTCTTTGTACAGTGTAACTCTTACTATATACTTACTCTTTACGCTAAAGTTTGACTCTTTCTATTACCTCAACTTTTTAAAACAGTACAAAACTTTAGCGTAAAGAGCGGGACGTTGAGGAGGAAAAGCCCCTTTCATATATGGAGTAATTTCTGTTCGTATTAAGTTTTAATGTCGCTTCTTACTTTCAGTTAAAAAAAAAACTTTTTTTTTTTTATTTAATTTCTGGACGTTTTTGAATTAATGCATGTTTTGATCATTTGATCATGTTTGGTTCATTTTTAAAAAGACAATCATAAATTGAGTGAATATTTAAATTCCCCGTGTTTATATTTATTGAAAGATTAGCAAACGTATTTTTTTTTGTATAGCCTCCTTCGCCCATTGAGAAAAAGCTATATCATTAGAAATAGCTATAGCCTCATCAAATTGTACAAAATGTTCAAGATGAAAGAATATATGTTCAAGCCGAAACAAAAATTTCTGGAGGCTTTCTTAATTGTAGGGTCTTTTCTATTGAACTGCGATGCTCAATAGATTGTTGATGAGTTCTAACAATATAAAACTTTCCACAAGAACAAAGAATTTTACACACCCCACTAACTAAATCACCCCGGGAAAAGTCCTTCCCAGAATTAAGAAAACTATCTAATGATCTCACTGATCGGAAACAAGTATCTATGTTATGTTTACGCAAAATTCTTCTAAGCATTTCCCCCAAAATAGGTACATAAGGCAATGAAATGAAACTTTTCGGCATATTTAATTCTGTACACTGTGAAACCCCAATAGCCCTATTGTTGTGTTTATTATGTCTAGTTCTTATTATTTTATCAATGAATTTAATCGGGTAACTATCAAATACAACAATTCGGAATCTAAAAACTCCTGGAAAAAAATTCTGAAAGCTCTATCCACCAGTGCAATCATAACCCCTCGTTTCACTGAAATAGGGTGGCACGAATGAAAGTTCAAATATCTATTACTGTGTGTAGGCTTTCTATATGCTGAGAAAATTAAATGAAAATCACTTTTAATCAATGGGATATCAAGAAAAGGTAGTTTGTCCTTTTCTTCAGACTCCACTGTAAATTTTACATTTTTATGAAAACTGTTTAATTGTTTATGGAAAAAATCTAAGGACTCTAAACCGTGTTTCTAATTGCTAACCAAATCATCCAAGAATCTGCCCCAGAAACTGGGGAGAGCCTAAAACTTTGTATAGCGGAGGTTTCAATAGAGTCTATGAAGAGACTTGCCGACAAGAGAGAGAGAGAGCCCCAAAGCCAAACTAAACACCTGTTTGTAAAATTCACCTCTAAAACCAAAATAAAGAGAATATTCATTTGCAAGGATAACCACTTTCATAATGACTTAAATCTCCAAACTAACCATGGCCACATCTTGTATCAAATAAAAGTGCTTTTGTAATTTAATTCTTAATATATCTTCGCACTTTTTTACATTACAATTCGAACACAAGGAAACCACACCAAAACGACAGAGAATGGAATTCTCCTCCGATGTGAATTTTTTTAACTTATTAGTAAGATCAGTGAGTCATTGAAAAATAATTTACACATTACCCCACAATTTTATGATAAATTTTATCCAAGAGATGGTTCCGCACCTAAGATCTATGGTCTACCCAAAATTCATAAGACGGGAGTCCCTCTTTGTCCCATTCTATCAACTTTCTCATCACCCACGGCAAAATTAGGAAAGTGGTTATCGGTAGTATTATGTCCACTCTTAGGGATACAAAAATCATATTTAAAATATTCCACTGATCTTACTACTAAGTTGAAAAATTTCACATTGGAGAGAATTTACGGTGGAGTTTGAAGAATAGAACAAACTACCTTTTAAATATTCCATTGATAAAAAGTGATTTTCATTTAATTTTCTCAGCAAATAGAAAGCCTATACACAGTAATATATATTTGAACTTTCATTCGTGCTACCCTATTTCAGTGAAACGAGTGGTTATGATTGTACTGGTGGATAGAGCTTTGTTCTTTTCTTCTTGAAAAGAACAAACTACCTTGAAAAGGTAGTTTGTTCTTTTCTTCAAACTCCATTGTAAATTCTCCTCCAATGTGAAATTTTTCAACTTATTATTAAGATCAGTGGAATTTTTTAAATATGATTTTTGTGTTCCTAAGAGTGGACACAATACTACCGATAACCACTTTCCTAATTTTGCCACAGGTGATGAGAAAGTTGATACAATGGGACAGAGAGGGACTCCCGTCTTATGAATTTTGGGTAGACCATAGATCTTGAGTGCGGAACCATCTCTTGGATAAATTAAATAAAAAAAACGAGTTTTTTTAACTGAAAGTAAGGAGCGACATTAAAACTTAAAACGCACAGAAATTACTTCGTATATGAAAGAGGCTGCTTCCTCATCAACGCCCCGCTCTTTACGCTAAAATTTGACTCTTTCTCTCAATTCTTCTTTTTAAAACAGTAAAAAACTTTAGCGTAAAGAGCGGGGCGTTGATGAGGAAGCAGCCTCTTTCATATACGAAGTAATTTCTGTGCGTTTTAAGTTTTAATGTCGCTCCTTACTTTAAGTTAAAAAAACTCGTTTTTTTATTTAATTTCTGAACGTTTTTGAATCAATGCATGGTTTGATTTTGGCTCTCCGCAGAGGGATAATCAAAACGAAATTTGCATATTTTTTTTTTGGGGGGGGGGGCTAAATGGCTTTCTCATAATTTTGATCGAATGATTTTGAGAAAAAAAGAGCGGGGGCGAAGCCTAGTTGCCCTCCGATTTTTTGGTTAATTAAAAAGGCAACTAGAACTTTTAATTTTTTACGAATATTTTTATTGGTAAAAGATTTACGTAACTTATAAATTAGCTTACGTAAAGAACTTTTGTATTCTCATGTTTTTATTACATATATGAGGAGATTCACCCCATCGTCAGTACCTCGCTCTTTACACTAAAGCTTAAATTTTATCCCAATTCATTAAGAATGACCCCTGAATCCCAAAAGCCGTAGAATAAATAGTTGAAATTACTAAAAATACTTTAGTGTAAAGAGCTAGGTATCATAAGGAGGTGAGCCCCTTATATGGGTAATAATTTCTGTTTGTTTTAAGTTTTATTGCTGTTCCTTACTTCCAGCTGAAAAAGCTTTTTCACATTTATTCTTTAATTTTTTTTTAAATAATGCTAGTAAATCCTGATCTCCCTTCATGGAAGTTTTCTTCTCCATGACAAATTCTCGATGGAAACTTCTCCCAGCATATCCCCCTCTTCTCAACCCCTCCCCCCAACCAAAAAAATCCTCCTGAAAACGCCTGTATACTTCCCAATAACCAATACTATATGTAAGCACAGGTCAAAGTTTGTAACTTGTTGCCCCTCCCATGGGGACTGTGGGGGAGTAAGTCGTCCCCAAAGACATACTTATAAGGTTTTACGACTACGCTGAATAAATTGGCTATCTCAGAATTTTGATCTGTTGACTTTGGGAAAATAATTAGCGTGGGAGGGGGCCTAGGTGCCCTCCAATTTTTTTGGTCACTTAAAAAGGGCACTAGAACTTTTCATTTCCGTTAGAATGAGCCCTCTTGCAACATTCTAGGACAACTGGGTCGATACGATCACCCCTGGGAAAAAAAAAAAAAACAAAAAAACAAAAAAACAAATAAACACGCATCCGTGATCTGCCTTCTGGCAAAAAATGCAAAATTCCACATTTTTGTAGATAGGAGCTCGAAACTTCTACAGTAGGGTTCTCTGATACGCTGAATCTGATGGTGTGATTTTCGTTAAGATTCTATGACTTTTAGGGGGCGTTTCCCCCTATTTTCTAAAATTACGCAAATTTTCTAGGGCTCTCAACTTTTGATGGGTAAAACTAAACTTGATGAAACTTATATATTTAAAACCAGCATTAAAATGCGATTCTTTTGATGTAGCTATTGGTATCAAAATTCCATTTTTTAGAGTTTTGGTTACTATTGAGCCGGGTCGCTCCTTACTACAGTTCGTTACCACGAACTGTTTGATATTTATCATAAAATTGTGGGGTAATGTGTAAATTATTTTTCAATGACTCACTGATCTTACTAATAAGTTGAAAAATTTCATATTGGAGGAAAATTCAATTCTCTGTCGTTTTGATGTGGTTTCCTTGTGTTCGAATTGTAATGTAAAAAAGTGCGAAAATATATTAAGGATTAAATTAAAAAAGCACTTTGATTTGATACAAGATGTGGTCATGGTTAGTTTGGAGATTTAGGTCGTTATGAAAGTGGTAATCCTTGCAAATGAATATTCTCTTTATTTTGGTTTTAGAGGTTAATTTTACAAACAGGTGTTTAGTTTGGCTTTGGGGCATCTCTCTCTCTCTTGTTGGCAAGTCTCTTCATAGACTCTATTGAAACCTCCACTATACACAGTTTTAGGCTCTCCCCAGTTTCTGGGGCAGATTCATGGATGATTTGGTTAGCATTTAGAAAAACAGTTTAGAGTCCTTAGATTTTTTCCATAAACAATTAAACAGTTTTCATAAAAATGTTAAATTTACAGTGGAGTCTGAAGAAAAGGACAAACTACCTTTTCTTGATATCCTATTGATTTAAGTGATTTCAATTTACTCTTCTCAGTATATAGAAAGTCTATACACAGTGATAGGTATTTGAGATTTCATTCGTGCCACCCTATTTCAGTGAAATGAGGGGTTGTGATTGCACTGGTGGATAGAGCTTTCAGAATTTGTTCCCATGAGTATTTAGATTCTGAATTGCTGTATTTGAGGGATATTTAATTTTGTAATAGTTAACCGACGAAATTCATTGATAAAATTACAAAAAATAGACACATTAAACACAACAATAGTGTTTTTTTCACAGTTTACAGAATTAAATATGCCGAAAAGTGTCATTTCTTTACCTTATGTACCTAATTTGGGGGAGATGCTGAAAAGAATTTTTCGTAAACATAACATAGAAACTTTTTTCCAATCAGTGAGATCATTAGGTAGTTTTCTTAACTCTGGGAAAGACTTAACCTGGGGAGATTTAGTTAGTGGGGTGTTTAAAATTCCTTTCTCTTTTGGAAAGTTTTATATTGGTGGAACTCACCAACAATTTACTGAAGTATTTATTGAGCATTGGAAGTCAAAAAAAAACCCTACGATTAAGAAAGTCTCCTAAAACTTTTGTTTCGGCTCTGGGTGAACATACGTTCTTTCATCCTGAACATTTTATAGAATTTGATGAGGCTACATGATAGGGGTTTTTTCTTAATGGGCAAGGGAGGCTATACAAATTAAAAACAACGTTTACTTAATCTTTCAATAAATAAAGATACAGAAAATTTAAATATTGACCCAATTTGTGATTGATTTTTGAAAAATGAACCAATAGTCAATAAGGGAATTAAAATTTTACACAATCACCAGGGGACAAGATTAAATACTAGACCAAAAAAGTTGCTTCAATATCAGCTGACAAGAGCATTATTTCGAAACGGAAAAGTTAACTTAGTTTCAATTTTCATAATTTTTCCTCAGTTGCTTTGTTATTCTCATTGAAGTAACTCTAATAGCTTCTTTTTCCTACGTGGATCAGTAGCGACAATTGTATTTATTAGTTCGGGTGGTAGTTTTATTTGTTTTTAGATTAGCGTTTTTTTTATCTTGTGTTGAGGACGCCTAGTTGAGATACTGGCGAAACATCCACCTTATTTTAGTCTTTTCTGCGTAAAACTTACGGAAATACAATTGGCAATTCCTGTGATATACTCTGGTAATTCCTCGACACACATTATTTTTTTACTTTCTCTTTCAGCCGCAAGCCAGGTTTTCCATTGCTCTTGTTATACATCGACACACTTTCTTTAGGTAATTTCTCTCTGAGAAGAAAGCCTAACCCTCCCCCTCAGTAAAGCAACACCTATACAAGGTGCTAACTTTTAACTGCGTAAAACTTGTGGATATACAACATTCTTCGCTGTCCCATTGTCTGTGCATATAATTAGATCGTTCGGTTTACCAGTTCTAGAACATGCGACATATAATTGTCAATGGGAAAAACAATCCGTATTAACATCTATACCGAATTTTCTAATGATAACCCCTGAGTTTTGTTGATGGTGATTGCAAATGCTAATCAAATTGGGAATTCTAATCTTTCAAATTGAAAAGGCAGATCCGTTATAATCATGGGATTGCGAGGAATAAGAACACCCTCACCCTCGGGAAGCCCTGTCAAAATTGTTGCCTGTATTACGTTTTCCATTGTTTTTTTACGGAAAGTCGCGTGCCGTTGGAAGATTTGGTGGGTTAATATTTCGCAACAGTATTAATGGTACGCCTAAAGATCCCTTGGAGATCCAGGGAATTTAAAAATTCTGATAGATAGTTAACCGCTTCAATTGTTTCCAGAACTGTGTCGACTGACTTGTAAATGACTGCCTGTTCTCGAATCTTGGTCAAAATAATATTGTTGATTTCGTGGAGGTCTTTGTTCTTGGCTGCCAGAAACGCACGTTCACTTAGCCATTTATGGTTTTTATTATTTGTTAGAATATTCGGTAATACCTTTTCAACTAAATGATTTTTTGACGTCACTAAATTACAGAACTCCGGAGGCATTTGTATACGTCCTGAAATTGAGTCAACTGGGAGCTTTCCGTTTCCAATTGCCAGCAATTGATCTGAAAATTTTTCACCTGAGTCATCGTTTTGCAATCGGACACGCATATTTATAGTTAATTTTAATGTCTTTGCGTGTGCCCATAGATAAGAATTTTCCAGGCAAGCATTCCGTTCGTCCGCAGGGGTTGATATAGGTATTGTAGGTAAAGTTTGCATGAAATCTCCCGCAAGCAATATTAATGTGCTGCCAAAGGGATTCGAATTTCCTCGCAAATCTCGTAATGATTGCTCCAGAGCCTCGAGCAATTTTTTGTTGCCATTGTGCACTTGTCAGTGATTACGAACACGCAATGTTATAACGGGTACCCATAGATAAGAATAGATAAGAAACACGTTTGTTCTAAGATCTTAAAATATGTTGGACCCAATGGTTAGTGTTCCGAATTCTGAAACAAGTGCAGATAAAAAAGTGTTGGAAAAATTGGTCAAGTTTTTGCCAATGAAGAGGTTATTACTTAATCTGCTTCTTTGATTCTGAGTGTTCTTGTTTTTTCCCTTTCTTCTTTTGTATTGCTCAATTTTTTTCCCTTTTTTTATGGCCTGGCAAATAAAGATATATTATTATTATTTTTATGAACCCTTTTTCAATTCTATTAGCGAACCCTTCTACAAGCATCTGTTTTGAACAGACGGATTAAATCATTATTTCCGTGGAAAAGTTGTTGCAATTGGGAAACGAGAGTCCTTTCAACGTCAGGAGAAATTTTGCAACGTGCATTCCCTATAGAATTGCTATCACTGATAAAGTGCAGTTGTAAAAATTTATGATTCTCACCTGAGAATGGTAGAAGGGACCCTGCTCTATGATAAATTTGCCCGTTTATTTTTAAAGTAGGCATAAATTTATCTTGATTTTCGATTTGGGCATCAAACGACGTCATTTGGAAACATGAGTTATATTTTCTTATGTTCGATAAAAAACACTAAGCTTCTGATGAAGTTCCAGTAAGCAAAGTCTTTAATGGCTCTGGTGGTGTAGCCAGTCGAGGAAGTTTAACTTTTCCTGAGGCGCAACACACTGCCATTGTTTCAGGATTTAATTTCAAGGCCTAGCAATGGGAACAAATTTTATACATAGTCCCGATTAGAACACATCTACTCAAGCTATAATCATCGACTTGCCTGTACCTGAATGCCAGCCGAAAATTTTCACGTTGCTCATTTGATTCCTCGGCAAGCTTTCTTTTGGCATTATCTCTTTGAGCCTCAAGGCTGTTTTTACGTTGCTCTTGTGACTCCTCGGCGCGCTTTCTTTTGGTTATTTCTCTTTGAGCCGCAAGCCTGTTTTCACGTTGCTCTTGTGATTCCTCGGCAAATTTCTTATTCGATCTGCAAGCCTGTTTTCGCGTTGTTCTTGCGATTCCTCGGTACGCCTTCTTTTGTTACTTTCTCTTTTAGCCACAAGCCTTTTGGCATTATCTCTTTGAGCCACTTTCTCGGCTGTTTCTTCTGCCATTGTAGGCTTTATATTGCAATTTCGAAAATGATTTGATTCCTCGGCTGTTTCTTTTGCCACTGAAGGGTTTACACGAAACATTTTCTTTTAATCGCAACCCTTATATACTTATAATGACGTCATATACAAAGCGTTATATACTTATAATGACGTCAACTTATAATGACATCATATACAAATATACACAATACACACATGACGTCATAATGGTCAATCCTTATAATGACGTCAGTCGTAAAACATACATATAACTTATATATATATATATATATATATATATATATATATATATATATATATATATATATATATATATACTAACTGTTGGGGTGGTGCTTCGCGCCCCTGTAAGCCGTTATATATATATATATATATATATATATATATATATATATATATATATATATATATATATAAATAAGTTGTCTGTCTGTCTGTAGATCTGTGGATCAGGTGACGTCATGTTTCGGCTGACGTCATGAAATTAGTTGCCATCATTTTTGCTTTGAAGGTTACGTCATTCAAGTTATATAAGACATATGTTCGCGTAGAAATCTATTAATGTTTAAGTTTACATTGACTGATGAAGATGCTCAAAGAGTCTATGCCAAAAAACTTGCTGCTGATAGAGAAAGTCAGAAAAGAAAGCGTGCCGAGGAACTACCAGAGCAACGCGAAAGCAGACTTGCTGCTAAAAGAGAAAGTGAAAAAAGAAGGCGTGCCGAGGAATCAAAAGACCAGCAGGGAAACAGGCTTGAGGCTGATAGAGAAAGAAAGAACAGAAAGCATGCCGAGGAACTACCAGAGCAACGCAGAAGCAGACTTGCTGCTAAAAGAAAATGTGAAAAAAGAAGGCGTGCCGAGGAATTACAAGAACAGCAAGAAATCAGGCTTGCTGCTGATAGAGAAAGTAAGAAAAGAAAGCGTGCCGAGGAATCACAAGAACAGCAAGAAATCAGGCTTGCTGCTGATAGTGAAAGTGAGAAAAGAAAGCGTGCCGAGGAATTACAAGAAAAGCAAGAAATCAGGCTTGCTGCTGATAGAGAAAGTAAGAAAAGAAAGCGTGCCGAGGAATCAGAGCAATCTGAAAGTTATCGCCTGGCATTCAGGTACAACACAGTCGATGATTATAGCTTGAGTAGATGTTTTCAAATCGGGACAATGTCTAAAATTTGTCCCTATTGCAAGCCCTTGAAATTCAATGGTGAAACAATGGGAATGTGTTGCGCCTCAGGAAAAGTTAAACTTCCTCTATTGGCTGCACCACCAGAGCCATTGAAGACTTTCCTTACTGGAACTACGTCAGAATCTAAGCGTTTTTTGTCAAAAATCAGACAATACAACTCATGTTTCCAAATGACGTCGTTTGGAGCCCAAATCGAAAATCCAGATCAATTTATGTCTACTTTCAAAGTAAAAGGGCAAATTTATCATAAAGCAGGGTCCCTTCTACCATTCTCAGGCGAGAATCATAAATTTTTACAATTGTACTTCATCAGTGATAGAAATTCTGAATTGAATGCACGTTGCGAAATTTCTCCCAACGTTGAAAGGACAATCGTTTCCCAATTGCAACATCTTTTCCACGAAAATAATAATTTAGTGCGTCTTTTCAAAACAGCCATCGATTTGGTGCCTACTGATACTCATAAAATTGTTATTTCCGCTGACAAAACGCCTCCTGGCCAACATGTGCGTAGATACAATGCTCCGACTATCGACGAAGTGGCAATCGTTATGGTCGGTGATCAGTTTTTACCTCGAGATATTATTCTTCATAAGCGAAACGCTCAGTTGTTAAGAATTGCTGAAACTCATCGATGCTACGATGCCCTACAATATCCTATCATTTTTTGGGATGGAGCCGACGGCTATCACTTTAATATTAAATTGATGAATCCAGCCACTAACAAAGAAATGAATAAGAAATGCAGTGCAATGCATTATTATTCCTATAGACTAATTATTCGGCAGGATGAAGAAAATTATATTTTAGAATGCCGTGAATTGTTTCAACAATTTGTCGTGGATATGTATGCTAAAATTGAATCAGAACGTTTTCTATATATCCGCCTGAATCAGACCAAGCTCCGCTCTGAACAATACATTCATTTTCGAGATGCAGTTATAAATGACGGTAATACCACAAACGTTGGAAGATTAACAATTTACCTTCGTCATATGCTGGCAGTCCCCGTCATATGCATGAATATGCTCAAGATACTATTGCGTATGTTCGTCTCTATGGTCGTCCAGATTTATTTATTACATTTACATGTAATCAATCTTGGGACGAGATACTGCAGCTTTTACTTCAAGGACAATCGGCGGTTCATAGGCATGACATTACGGCACGTGTCTTCCGGCAAAAGTTGAAATCACTGATGAACTACCTTGTAAAACATGAAGTGTTTGGGTCAGTGCGATGCTGGATGTACTCAGTGGAATGGCAAAAACGACGTTTGCCACACGCACATATACTAATCTGGCTACATAAAAAAATTACTTCAAACGAAATTGATGATGTGATTTCCGCTGAAATACCTGATAAAAATGTCGATAAGGGGTTACATGATATTATTGTAAAAAATATGATACATGGACCTTGGGGTGCACTGAACGAAAATTCACCATGCTTGGCCAAAGGAAGGTGCACAAAGCAATATCCTCGACTTTTAGTACCCAACACAATTACTGGCAATGATGGTTACCCACAATATAAAAGAAGATCTACTGAAGATGGCGGTAAAACAGCAATAATAAAGAAGCGTAACGGTACCACCATCGAAGTAGATAACCAGTGGGTTGTTCCATATTCCCCATTATTATCAAAAACATTTAATGCACACATAAACGTTGAATACTGTAACTCCGTAAAGGCAATCAAATGCATATGTAAATACGTCAACAAAGACAGTGACATGGCAGTTTTTGGCTTGCAGTCCGAAATCAAAGAATTCGATGAAATCGTAGAATATCAGGCTGGAAGATACATAAGCAGTAATGAAGCTGTTTGGCGAATTCTTTCATTTCCGATACATGAACGTAGTCCAGCTGTTGTTCACTTAGCGGTACATTTACAGAATGGTCAACGTGTTTATTTCACGGAAACCAACGTGCAACAAAGAGTCCTGAATCCACCGGATACAACATTAACAGCTTTTTTTTCGCTTTACAAAAATGATTCTCTTGCAAAAAAAACTGCTGTATACTGAAGTGCCTTCGTATTACACGTGGAATACTAAAAATAAAGTATTTGAACGTCGAAAACAGGGTAAGTCAGTCGACGGCCAACCTACCATCTTCAAAGATACCACGATAGGAAGACTCTACACTGTTCACCCCAATCAACATGAATGCTTCTTTCTACGCCTGCTTTTGGTGAATGTACCCGGTCCGACATCCTTTGAGTATTTGAGGACTGTAAATGGTACTATACATGACACTTACCGTAGTGCATGCCAAGCTCTGAATTTATTGGAGAATGACCAACACTGGGATAACTGCATCAATGACGCGTGCGAAACGTCAACCCCAAGTCAAATTCGTGCATTGTTTGGCATCATTTTAACAACTTGCTCTCCATCAGCTCCTACAGAGTTATGGGAAAAATATAAGTCAAAAATGTCCGAAGATATACTTCATCGAAAACAGTTAGAGACGTCAGACATGACTTTTGATTTTACATCAGAAATTTATAACTACACTTTAGTTGTTATAGAAGATTTGTGCGTAAGTATGGCAAACAAACCTCTTCAGGATTTGGGAATGACAAACCCCCAGTCCTCAGGGTAATGACTGTAAGTTATGAATTGGGGGTAAAATAAGGTAGATATAGAAAAGATGATCGCATAAACTTCGGAAGGGGCTTGTTGGATTGGTAATCAGAAGTTTTAGTGTTCTTTTTTAGATTCAGAATAAATGAAGGGTGGATAACTCCCCCCTCCACACCTCAGCCTTAGGGCTCTTATTTTAAATTCCAACCAGATCTGGTGACATCGGAACTTTTGGAGGGGGAAACGGGAAATCTTGGAAAACGTGAAAATTGAGATATCTTTATCTTACAAACGGGTGATGGGGAACGAAATTCTAAACAAAAGAACCGTTGATTTGTAATGGGAATTTTTTGAAACTTCAAAAACCCCGAGGGTAACAAATGAGGGATGTGAAAAAAGGAGGTACTTTTAACTTACGAAGGAGTATTCGGATCTTGATAAAATTTCATATTTAGAAGGACCTCATACCTCATATCTCTTATTTTGAATCCCGACCGGATCCAGTGTCACTGGGGGATAGTTGGGGCTGGGCGGAAATGATGGAAAAGGCTTAGAGGGGAGAGATCAGGATAAACTAGGTGAGAAGAATAGGCACAAGTCCAAATTACGTTACTGACATTACCGGAACGGATTCATTCTCTTTGGAGGAGCTGGAGGGGGGGGGGGACTAATTCTTAAAAATTAGAAAAAAATGAGGTATTTGTAACTTCAGAAAAAGAGATCATATCCTTATGAAATTTGATATTTTGAAGGATTTTGTGCTTTAGGGCTCTTATTTTAAATCAAAACCAGATCTGGTGACATTGGAACTGTTGGAGTGGGAAACTAGAAATTTTGGAAAACATGAAAATTCAGGTATCTTTATCTTACGAATGGGTGATCGGATCTTAGTGAAACCTGATATATAAAAAGATCTTTTGTCTCAGATATTCCACTTTCAATTCGAATGAGACTTGGGGACATGGGGGCTGGAGGGGGAAACAGAAATCTTGGAAACCAGAAATATTGAAAAACGCTTAGGGTGGAGAGATCGGGATGAAATTTGATGGAAAGAATAAAAACAAGTTCTAGATACGTGATTAATATAACTAGAACGGATTCGCTCTCTTTGGGGGAGTTGGGGTGGGATATTAATTCGGAAAAACTAGAAAAATTGAGGGATTTCTAACTTAAGAACGGGTGACCGGATCTCAATTAAATTTAATATTTAGTACAAAAATTATATCTCAGAGCTATTATTTTAAATTTCATCCAGGTCTGGTGATATTGGCGGGAGTTGGAGGGGAAAACCGGAAATCTTGGAAAGCGCTTAGAGTGGAGAGATCGGGATGAAACTGGGTTAGTAGAATATGCAAAACTCAGAGATGCGTGATTGATGTAACTGGACTGGATCCGCTCTCTCTTGGGGAGTTAGAGGGGTCCAGTACTTTGGGGTAATTTTGTGCTTTTGGACGTGCTAGGACGATACAAATTGATAAGTGTGTCAGGGACTTTCAAAAATTGACTTTATAGAGTTGCTTTTTCTTATTCAATTATCTGGGAGCTGAAGGGAGAGGAAAAATTAGAAAAAATGAGGTATTTTTAACTTACGATTGGGTGATCGGATATTAACGAATTTTGATATTTAGAAGGACCTCGTGTCTCAGAGCTCTTATTTTAAATGCCTAGCGGCATTAAGCCTCTTATCTTCCTTTTAAATCAGTCTATTGATTCTTAGAATTTTACTAGAGCTCATACCATATGAGCTCTTGGCTCTATCAACCTCGTCACAAGTGCCATATGAGCTCTTGTTTGAAATAATGCCAGGAAATTTGGCTACTCCTTCACTGGAAAATCCCTCCTCTCCAAGTATTTATTCTCTAGACAATTCAATCCTAGTAAAAATTTGCCCTGGACAATTTCCCCTAACATGTCCATGCGTAGAATTGAGTATGTAATGAGAATGCAAGACATCGGAAGAATTTTGTACATAATTTCTGGCAAATTCCCCCAGCGTAAAATTTCCCCCAGAAATTACCCTACTGAAAATTCCCTTCCCATAAAAATTATCCCCGTAGAAAATCCCACTCTTAGAAAATCCTCCCCCCTTTTGAAAAATATACGCATACTTCCCAATAGCAAATACTATATCTAAGCAATAGGAAATTGTTTTAACTTAAAGACCTAAGCAAAGGGGCATGGGAGGGGCCTGGTTGCCCTTCAATTTTCTTAGGCACTTAAAAAGGTCACTAGAACTTCTTACTTCCGTTTGAATCAGCTCCTTTATGATATTCTAGGACCAATGGGTTGATAAGATCCTCCCTGGTAAAAACAAACAAACAATTAAACAAGCCTCCGTGATCATTCTTTTAGCAAAAAATACAAAATTCTAAATTTTTTCAGATGGGCACTTGAGACTCTTACAATAGGGTTATCTGATACGCTGAATCTGATTTTGTACGAATATAATTATGTTACTATATTTGAAAAAAGCTCAAATGGTTAATTTTTTTAATGTATTCATGCAAAAGTTCCTTCTTTTAGAGTTTAAGGTATTATTTGGATGATTTGCTTCTGTCCCGTAAATCTCTTGATTTCAAAATTCCGTTTTTAGAGTTTCGGTTACTATGGAGTTGCGTGGCTCCTCATTTACATTTAGTTACCACAAACTGTATGATTTAAAGCAAGTTCAAAGAGCAAAAGAGTTTTGAATCTTACGAAACAAATAAAATATGTTTCTCTGTTGCAAACAAAAACAGTTAATATACAAGCTTATGGAGCAATTTTAGTTTCCTGTCTTTGTTTGAGAAAGAAACTCAAACAAAACTAATGAAACTAAAGAAACTAATCAATTATTGTATTTATATTTTAGGCTCCAATATGCGAACATGTTTTTTGTAAAATCTGTATATCGCAGTGGTTGAGCAGAGATCATTCGTGCCCACGTGACAGAGATCAATTAACCATAAATGATTTGAGGCCTGTGTCAAGGATTTTACAATATTTCCCTTCGAGATATATGGTTTTTCTTTTATAAAGAATGTGAAAGCTCGTCGGATTTCAAAATGAAGGCCATGGGCATGTAAGTTCAATCGAAGGTTTTTACATATATTTTTAGACATATTTAAAATAAAAAGAAACAGTTTAATTTGAAAATAAAGAAAAGTTTTCAAAAGTTTTATAAATACCTAGGTTTTAATGGATTGGATTATAGATGAATTTAGAAGGAACTTAAAGTTTTATTTAAACAATTATAGCCAAAAGCCAAAATAACTTTTATTTGTTTTATTCTTTGATTAGTTTAATAAAATTTCTTCAAGAAATAAGTTTTTCGAAGAAGAGCAAAGAGCTCAATTAAACCAAAATTGAGCAAAAATAAAGTTAAATAATCTTCCAAACGCAAAAATGGCATAAATAGCCATCAATAAATAGATTAAACTCAAAATGAACAGGAATTACAATAAATAGCCGAGTCTTATTCAAAACAAGCAAAAATTTATATAATTAGGTCTGACCCCTCCCCCCAGCTTCTAAAAAACTAAAACATAATTTGTAATGTAACCTAAAACAATTCGTATTTAGAGCTGAATATTCCTCTTTCTCATAAAATCAAAAAGCAAACATTATAAACAAGATTATTGAAAAAACACAAATGAATGTGGGTTAAGAGTTTAATGTAAATATGCAATATTTTTTACTTAAAATCTTAATGATTTTAGATTTACTAAGTGAAAATCATTAAATGTTGGTTTATTTTCAGTAAAATGCTAATTATGTTCGGATAATCGAAACGTAATGGTATTGTCAGCCCCATTCATCTTTGTTTCTGCTCCTTTTGAGTTTGACTCTGTTATTCATATTAATTTCTGTTCGTTTGGGTTTCATTATGATATTTTTGTTAGTTTTCCACTTGGGAAATTATTTGACTTTGTTTCTACTTATTTTGATTTGGTATAGCTCATCACTTTTCTTCGACAAATCCTTTCGTGGAAAAATTTGTTTTTAGTTTGTTTCTAATTATTTCCAATTGAAATAGAATTTTTCATTGAAAAAAAAAGAATAATTTAATTTTTTTAGTTCTTTCCTACAAGGACCTATAGTTTGCCTCAACATGTATATTTTGGATAAAATTTTTCAGCAATTTTAATAACATACTTCTGTTTTGAAAATCTAGGCAGACAAAGAATTGTTGAAATTCGTTTCATACATCATAAAGTTTTCCTTAAAAAAATCGCCAACAATTTTTTTTTAAGGAGCGCTCTGTATAGAATAAACCGTTTTAACATTTCCCAAGATTTTTGCCTTGATATATTTGTTGGCAGTAGTATCATCAGTAATAGCATTAGCAGAAACTTTATCTTTTGTAGCAATTATAACAGCAAAATTGTAATAGAAGCAGCACCAGTAGCAGCAAATGATGCAAATTTTACTCGTTCGTCAGTCCATTATCTCCCACATCAAAGCTGTAATTTTCAACTTTACACACTAGGTTGTTTTGGGGATATTACTGATACACCCTATTGACAATCTGCATGCAGACGACATGTTGAGATTCAGTTCAACTCCCCTCCTTAGTTTTCCCTGAAAACGTTACCTTCATACACTTAGCCTTGGTTATAATAGCAGTAATAATAATCCTTATGATGGGAGTAAGCCGTTTTCAGAGGGTGTCTAGCTCTCCCTGGATGGTTTCCCATTCCATTTAAATTTTCACAGGGTTACTCTCCCTGGTGTTGTTTCCAAGACTTGTTTTAGGAACAAGCCTTGTTTCTAAGAATTGTTTATTTGTATAGATGTGACATATAGTATGGTGAGATAAGGTGTTTTTATGATGTGGTATTAACTCTTATAGTGAATATCAGCTTCACCGCTTCTACGTGGTTCCATGCAAACTGAGCTCCTGGAAACTGAACCCTAAGAAACCTAACCCCTGCAGCAAGTAGTATAGCATTAGGCAACAAAGAAAGAACGTCCGAGACTCTACAAATTATAGTCTGAACCGCATTGCATATACCCTAGACCTCATTTGCATACTCCAACAGGTACAAAATTAGCATAGTACAAGAGATCTCTAATTTGTATACTTACATGAGCGCAAATTCTGCTTATGCTAATTAGAGGACGGATGGAGAAAACTTGAAAAACGTGTTCTAATGACATGGTTTTTCGTTTAAACGCCCATCCAAATGAGATATTTTTATTAGTATTCACCCAGACCTTAAATTATAATGAATGATTGCAGTCAAGATAAACCTTTATAAGTAAGTACTTTCGAATTCGTAATCAATTATATTTATAAGGCCTTACCTTTAGGAATATAAAAACCCAATTTTTCTCGCATAAACCTTATAAATCCCCGTTCCTAGTTCCCTATTCAACAAATAGTTTTAAACTAACCTATATTTGAATTTACTTTGGAGTGCTTAGCTCTTATTAAGCAATTCTATCACGGGGGTTAATATTTTGATAGCTAACTGCGGATGCAAATCCAGGGTAATATGTTCTTGCTATGTTTTAACGGAAACAAAAGTGATTGAATAGTGAAATAGTTTTCTTTAAAAGTTTTTCCATTTTAGTGAGACATGACATTACATATATGCAATGCAACTGACTTCTGACATGTCAATTGTCATGAATCTTTTTAATTGTTGGATTTGCACTCACGAGTCATAATAGACGCTTTGCCTCCTAGACTGTGAAGCTACCGGATTTTGAACATTTTCTTTTAGCCCAGATCGAAAGTAGCTATATACTCTAGAGGAGTCATTATTCAATGTCAGGGGAATGGCTAGATCTTTTGAGGAAAAATTTTCAAGGAGTTATGGAGGGGAAAAGGAGAGCTGGAAAATGTGAGGTGGGGGATATAAGGGGTGTCTAATTGGGGCTGCATATATATTTTTTTTTCTCTGATGTTTATTGATCAGTGATTTGTGTTAATGGCTAATGTAAAATATTCTATTAAGACAAAGAATGAATGCTGCCCTCTCGGAAGAACTATACCAAGAATTTTTTGCACGTTGAACTTGAATATCCTTCTATAAGACTAGATAAAGGTATGATTTTAAAGGTTATAGAAAGAAAAAAATAATATAAAAAAAGTATGTATATATTTATATCGAACTATCCACAAAATATTAAATTATGACATTTTATCGGTAGCACAGGGAAAATGGAATATGATCAAACCCTTAAAAGACTTGTTTTTATCTTAAAACTCAGAATGAGAAACTGAAAAAATGTCACAAATTTTAATTTAAAATGGTGTGAATTCAATTGAAAAAGGGTATAAATTGATGGGACAGGGTCTAGAACCCGTATTAACACTGTGAAAAGCATAAAAATAAGACAAACTTTGATTTCCTAGGACCTGTTTTTATATTGAATGTAGGGATGAAAAATGTTCAAAATGTACAATTATTAATATTAAAATAATTTAAAATGGAATTAAAATTATGTAAATGGAATGGATGAGTTAGGTGGGGCAGATCATACATTTACAATACTGCTTACAGGGTTGTTCGTGATTCAAGTTTTCTAATAACTTTAAATAAGTAAATATATCCTGGCGTTCCAAAATTTTTAATTTCAGCATATAATCAGGCAACAAATGGAATCCTACATTTACATTCTATTGAATCTCAATCAGAATAAACCCGAGGATTTGCTTGTAGTAACAGTTATTTTTGACAGTCAAAATATCTCATATCTTCTAGTGAGCAGTAAAACAGTTCCTTTGTTACCAACATGGCACTGAAGAAACTACATGAAAATTGACATTTATTTTTCGCTCTAAGCAGTTCAAAACTGGCATTTAACAAAGCCATACTCAAATATGATATTGATAAAGGGGTCATTTATTTCATATCTGAGCATTATTTAAATTTAACCGAGGGTAAGGTTCAATTGCCAGAAGTAGTGAAGCAACAGACAAAGTAACAGTGTTCCGTTGCAGTCCATTGCAGTGTCCTAGCAAGAAGCAACAAAAAAGGAAAAGATTTAAAATTTAAAGGAATACGTCCTCTTTAAGCAGGTAGTAGCTCTTTACGCTTTTATTGCCTGTAATTTCCGGGCATGTAAACAGTTTTTCTATAGAAATAGCTAGACCCTAGACCATTAAAACTAATTTTTTTCTCAAATGGAACACTATGAGGACATTTGCAGTAAATTCATTAACTTTGGGAATATTTCCAATGATATAAAGCTACTTCTGCTTCAAGATGCACTTCCACGACTGGACAAATATAAACCCTTTTACGTGAGACCGGTCAGTGTAGGTTTCATTGATAAAAAAGATATGTGTTTAATGATTCTTGAACAACAACAACAACAGCACAACTAAAGGAGGAAAATTCGATATTGTCAAATGTTTTGTCATGTGTTGGACACCAAATGCCACACTCATATCGTGAAAAAAGCAAAGGTCTCCTGACATATCTCATGAAAAGTGAATACATTCAAGTTGATAGTAAAAAGGAAACGAATTATAATTCAGGGGAAAAGTTATTATGTACTTGATATAAAATATGATATGGTTACAAATTTTAAAGGACTTTTATTATTTCACAAGCATCTATGCAACTTTGTAATTACATTAAAGTTCACAAAAATACTTAATACCAACAACCAAATTCTTAAAAAACTAATGGAAAATAGTAGTAGTATAACATTAAAAAAAGAAGAAGAACATTTTTTATCAGTCTTGGAAAATACTAGCACACCTACCACTACTAGCAGGACTGTCTCTATCACATTCTACATACCCAACAACAAAAGAAATATTAAACAAAGAGAGGCTTGAGTGCTGTAAACAACAATATTCAACATCCGAAATTGTGAGAGATGACAGTTCTTATGGCAGTCGATTTCAACCATTAAAGCACAACCGCTAGGAAGCTTGAAACGTCAACCTAGAGACCATAAGAAAAGTTGTGATTAATGGGGGAATACTACGTAGAGTCAGTTGGAGGCTTTTGTCTCTTCAATTGGGTCTGGGGGAATGACTGGCAGTATCAGGTGGAACTCTTGGCGCAGGATCATATCTCACGAAGAATTTCTGTCTTTGAAATTGTGAGCGATCAGATGGATGGAGTAGTATTTAGTTCTGGTCAAAAGTAAAGTAAAAGTTATCAATTTTTAGAAGCGAATTTTAAGCTGTAGTATCGTTTCTGCACGGACCCAACTATTTAGGCTGCTTTTAGAGATTAATTTAGAAAAAAAAAATTTTCGAAGATAAGTAAACAGCCTTATTAAAACCCAAAATAAGCAGAAACAAAGTCATATAGTAATTACAATTTTAAATGAAAAAAAATTATAATGAATTCATAAATGAAAACCAGCACAAACTGACATTATACTGAACAATCACATCAAACATGAAAATAGAGGATAAAGCGAAGAATAAACAGAGGAATCCTAAGACGATCTGAAATATAAATGAATAACCATGTTAAACTAAAAACGAACAGAAACTACCACAAGTAAGACTCAGACCCCTTCCCTTTAAACCTTTTAAGGACCTAAGGTGCTAGAATAGAATTGAAAATTAATGTTAAGAAGACTAATTTACTAAGGCAAGGATAAAGTGAAGATAAAAACGTGACGTTGGGTAACGAAAAAATTGATCAGGTGGGCAGCTTCACTTACCTTGGTAGTATTATTAGTAAAGACGGTGGGAGCAGTGAAGATATGGAAAGTAGAATAGCCGAGGCTCAAGGTGTTTTTTCACAGTTAAGATAATTTTGGAAGAATAGGAAGAAAACTCTGCAAACCAAGATTAGAATATTGAAAGATACAGTGATGACAGTGGTCTAATATGGCTCTAAAGCATGGACGCTCCGAAAAGCGGATAAAGATTTTCTAGACGTTTTCCAGAGAAATTGCTTACAAATTGTTCTGGGTGCCCGGCTGACTGTCCGTATTTCAAACAGTAGGCTGTATGAAAAATGTTGTTCAATCCTGCTTTCTAGGGCTATTATGAAAGAAAGGTTGAGATGGCTAGGGCAATTCTGCAGATAAAGGATGATAAATTGCCAAAGATTGCCCTTTTCGGCCAACCGTCTAGGGATAAACGGAAAGCAGGTCGTCCTTGTTTGGGGTGGGAGGATGTAGTATAGAAAGATTTAAAGAAAATGGAAACTTCCTGGGAGGTTGTAAAGAGGGGGGCTTTGAATAGATTGGGATTGAGGAAGAGTGTGTGTAGCTGTGTTGGCCTAAGGCGGCTTGGTGCTGCAGTGAGTTGTTAATAGCATTAGCAGTAGAAAAGAAACACTTTTGAAACTATTTCTATTTTGTCACTATAACGTAGAAAAATAAAAACCTCTAAAACATACAGGATTTATTATCATTATAATTTAAGCAATCAATCAATTTTTGAGTGACAATTTGGAGGGGACTTGAGGCATATGAGAAAAGATCAGTTGGAATACCTTAAAACAAATAAGATTAGAAACGACAGCGTAGTTCGTTCTTTACTAGTCCTAATCAGTTCAACTTGTATCACTGGACTTCAAAAACGGCTAGGGAGAGCATATCTACAAAATGAACCTGGTTAAATTATATCGAAATCATAGGGTTCGTTGTAATCATTATCGAAAAACAAAAACTTTTTTTCCACTCCATATAATGAAAGCATATCTTTTAACTCTAGATGAGATTCAAAGGTGTCACAATACACCCTAAAAATATATTCAACTTGCAATCAGCGTTTTTAATCGATATTCATATTCTATTCCATTGCAGAAAAAAAGAAGTGTTAAAGTCGCTAAGGCTCTAAAAAGTATTATTGACCAAGAACGTTATAGAAAATTTCAAATGGATCAAGGTAGTAAATTTGTTAATCCACATGTAGATAAGGTATTTGTTGAAATATAATACAATGCTCTATCATAGTCATAGTCCTATAAAGGTCCTACAAGATATTGTAAATTGAAAAACACTGCTGCTTTTATTCAAGATTTAGATAAAACCATGCACATTTATAATTAAGATTCCCATCTATCTCTGCCCGACGTTAGCCCTTAAAAATTTTATCGAGGATATTATAACGCACTTGACGTTTTTTTTTAAAAACGTTTCAGTGAAAATTTTGTGAAGAAGATGAACACGAAAAAAAATTCAATGTTGGGATACAATTTAAATTAATAGTACCACTGATATTTTTGAAAAGGGGAATTACTTATTGTCCGAGGAATTTTTTAAAGTGTCAAAAATCCTAGGTACTAAACCTGTAACATATCATCTACGAAACACCAAAAATGAAGAGATTCTCGCTAGTTCTTATGACTTTGAACTTTAAAAAGTCAAAACAATAGTGAAATCAATCAAATTGGAAATATATTAAAGAGTCTTACACACAGGGGCAAGAGACAGTTGCTTGATCGTTGGTTAGGATATAACCCTGATTTTGATATTTGGGTAGCAGTTAAAGACATGTAAAATGCCCAGTAATTTCTGTTTGACATATATGTCCAATATCTCTGATCCACTCTACAACAATTTGAATAAAACAATTGATTTTCGGACAAAACTCTCTCCCACCATCAAATTTCATGGCAAGTATGAAGTTTCTCCTGTCGAATGTATTTTCAAAATACATATGATATTCTGAGAAAAGATCATGCATATGACATAAAAGTTAGATCATATGATTTGTCACTCGTTATCGAAGAAAGGAAAACGAGTAAGAACGGATTATAGTATGAATGATTGGTGTCGTCTTATCAATAGAAGAAGCTCTACTTGTAAAAATGGTGCCTATCAATTTGACTATTCAATGGAACAGTGCAAAATTTATATTAGATCTACCATTGATAATAATAAGATCATTCTCAGAGATATTTTGAGAGATATTGATGGTTTCAAACAAAATACAATCAATAGTAGAAGTGCAGGAAGTACGAATGGTATCTATCATGTCTTTTGTGACGACTATCCACGAAGTTACTCCTTGGAGAGATAAAGATTTTTCACGCTTCATTCGTAGAAAAGTCGAGAGATGGCAATATGAAATTTTCTCTCCTACGTGCTCTTGAACAAAAAACAGTCAAGATTACGTTAATCATTACAATATTAAGCATCGCCAATACATCCCTTTAAACGCTTCCAATTTAGAACTCTGCCAGTTAACAATGAGAACGGAATCAGGTGATCTTTTAGCAATAAGAATAGGCTTGGGCTTGATCACATGTCATTTTTGACCCATTCAATGACAAGACGTCTAATAGAAAAATTGTGTTCATTTGTCCTTATGTTGCTATTCCATACTACTACTCATGGTCCCAAGCCAAAGGTAATGGAATGGACTATTACAAGTTCGTTCATCAATGTTGGTCTACGGTCTAGGGTGCTGGTTTGCTAAACTTTTGTGCTCTGCACTACCTATGGTTTGAAAAGTATTGTACCGGCTGTCGTGAATTTTGCATCCTCTACACTAAACGATTGGGGCTCCTACAAGGATATAAAAAAAATGCTCCGGAAAATCTCAGGTCCGATCCACGATACCTTTGCAAGTGATTGTAGTCTCAAAAATTTGGAAAATGTTCAAAAAGGTCGAGAAACACTGCATTACTAATAAGTCTCTATCCAGGTTAAAAACTAAAGACATCATTCTTGTCAAAGAAGAAGAAGAAACAAAGGAAACAAAGGAAACATAGAAATAAAGGAAACATAAAAAAGGATTTCTTTTCTTTGTCTGAAATGGCACATTTATGACACATGGAAAGCCATCCATCAATCATTTGAACTGACGAGCTTTCAGCAATTAATATAGTTATACGTCAAATATTCAGTTTTATTTATTAGTTTTGACTAACAATAAACCTCCTCCACCCTCAAAAAATCCTTAATTTTAATTTTGTGACTAATTAAATAGCGAATGACCTGACAGGGCTTTCGTGTGAATTAATTTATCTATCAATTTATTTTAAATATAACCTCCCTCCTCCTAAGACACTTTTGGCACGCTTATTCTGTTCTTTTTTCTTCTTTTTTTATTTTTTTAGTTCAACCAGGACTGGTTCGTTGAAGTAAGTATGCTAGGGCTGTTTTAAAAAAGTTTAAAAAAAAACATTATTTAGTTTTAATTCTCACATTTTAATGCAAGTGTATTTATATATTTACTTTTTTTCTTTTTAATTTCTCGCATTGTGCTGAAGACGGCCCTTGGACATAGGGCCGAAATATCCACAGATTTGATTCCCACTGTCTTGAAATGAATTTCCCTATTGTTTCTACTTTGTGTTACTTTGTTATGGAAAGGCAGTGTGTTTTTCTTCTCTATTTTCTTAAATATATTTGGGTATTAACCCTCTACCTCCGTATGGGTAGGATTTATAATAAACATTATAATATAAATACGTCAAGGGCTTTGACAGCCCTTGACACAAGTAAAAACTAAATGTTCCCTTGCTTGTCGTGAAGCGAGATCAAGGCCGAAGGCCTGGACCAAGTCCGTTGATTTTTGAATTAAAATGGAATAGTTGTGGGTATCAAGTTCTGGCTAAACAATTTCTTCAAAACATTTTCTAGCTGCCAAAGCAACAAGGCAGGACTCCCACATTTCAAGTGCTGCTCAGATGTTCCGCAGCAACCAGGCGCGCGGTTAGTTTTCAGTCTCTTGATAGAAAAAGTTGGAATCGTGTAGCGGATCAAGGAGCTGCTTTACAATTTTCTACCTCTTGTAAAAATAGTTGTATTTTTACTCTTAGAAATTAGAGGTTTCTCCATTAATTAATTTTTTTATCCAACTCTAAAAAAAAAAAAAAAAAAATAGCCTGGTCTGTTCATTCAGAAAGTTTCAATGAAGCCATAGTATTTATTCATCAAAGAATCTGCTCATGTCTGTTGTTAATACGCATTTTACTGCTATAGGAAAATATTATTGGCTTTCTAAGAGGTTTCCTTGTCATTTTACATCAGCACCGACCAGATTCACACAAACGAACTGGTCTAACGAAAGTGTTATCTACAGCCCCCTATCAATACACTCGAATCATATTGCCACCCTTGGTCCAGTGCCTCCCCCCCCCAGATTTTCTCTTGATCCACCCCTAAGGGCAGCTACCCCCCCCCACACACACACATCGTATTTTTTCGAGAAATCTATTTTATTCAAAATAGTCCAAATATCATATAACGAGACTTTCGAGGTTGAAACACACCCCCAGAGCTTGAGGGCAAGGGTTGTAAGTTATGCCCCGGGGGCATTTATGGTTTTTTTTGGAAGGGATCGGTTTTTAACTTTAGAGGAGGCTCGTTTGGTTGAAAATTAGAAGTTCTGGTTCCCAAGGATTAAATAGGCTCCCTAATTGTTTTGTGCCTAGGGTAGGATGGAGATACATCAAAAGGTGCATTTTAATGCAAAAACATCCCAGCTTTCATTGAGCCTTGAGATAAATACAGAATTGGTTCTAAGGAAAAGACGAGGGGAGGGTGGAGATACAAATTGATATTTAGTCCCCAGGAGCGTAACCAGGACATTCTTTTCGGAGGGGGGGTTTATTATGGGGAGGAGCACAATAAAAACGTTAAGAACAAATCAAAAATGTGAAATTGATATTTCAACCCTCTTGATTAATGGGAATATTTCTGGTCTAGGCTGTTATTACGAGACCAAAGAGCAAGATTAAAACCCAAAATTGGTAGAATTTATTTCATATAAGAGGGGGGCTGTCCCTTTTTCATCCCCCCTTTCCCCTCATGGTCACAGAAATTTCGGATGGGTCTAACTGCATCAGATATGGTACTTCACACGGAAAAACCTTTATATAAGACTAGAGGACGTTTTGATCGAAAGAAGAGGGGGGGGATTTCGAATTTGTTTAGAACCAACTAGTATAATCCTTTTGGAGATGCAGGGTCTAGTTGTAAATGGTTAGGAATCGATAGAAAACGCAGTTCTGTGAAATAAATAGATTTTTTACTGACCGGTTTCCTTTTTGGCAAAAACCTGACAGGGCAAGATGGACTTATGGAATCAGGACTTCAAGGAACCGCATTCGCTCTAGAATTCATAAGAAATCTTTTTATCATCAGATGGGACGGTGACGAATGTACAAAAAAGAGAGAAGCAGTGCTTTGCTGGTAGGGGATTTAGATTACGGCAAAAAGGGCTTATACGGCTGATAAATTGAGCCTGGGTGAGGTCGCACGGGATTAAGTTTACAAGGAGACAATATGGCAAGCTACAAATGACAACTAGATCTATGAAAGAACCTTTTAAAAAGAAAGAAAACGATCAAAAACAGGGTTTTTAAAGGCGAAAGAAAATACTGAAGAAAACCCAGAAAGTGAATATTTCGAGAGAAGAGCCGCTTCTCTTCTTTAGCGCGAAAAAAATAATATGATCAAGGAAAAAAACAAAACAAAAAAAAATAATAATTATAGTCCCTACCCCTTAACCGGTAGTTTTCAAGAACACCTCCTGTTTTTCCTCCTCCAAGCCCCCTTTATAAGATATGCAATTAAGTTACAACCTCAGTAGGGGAAAATTCTGGCAGTAGCAAACAATTAGAATGATTTTTGGCTCCTTCTTTATGCCCTAGGTGCCTTTAGAGACACAGAGCTGTGTTTTCTTGTGTGTTACTGTTATGTGAGTAACCTTATAAATCCACTTGTTCAACTGAAATTATTTTTTCTAATTTTTTAAATCTGTTTTTTTTAAGAATTGAATTAATTTCTAAATTTGTGAAACTTAATATGATTTCTGATTATTTTTGTCACCAAAACCTTGTGATATAAATTGTCTCAATTTTAAAATTTTTTAACCATTCTGCACTAATAGAAAATTTTTAGTTATTTTTCAAGTAAAGGGAATATTTTTAGCAGATCAAAATAGATTTTAGTTTTTTCACTGCAGAGATATTCTAACATTATATGAAATCAATTTACTAATTGTATGTAGTTATCCATTGATGGTTTTTTGTGCTTTTGCAATCTCCCCTTCTTTAGGATTGTGTTCAATACGGAGAATAAAAAGGGAAATGAAGCTCACCTATAAATTGATGATTACAAAGATTGAATAAAGATTAAAATCAAAGAAAACAACAGCACATGAAAAAAGAGTAAACAAAGTATTAAATCTGAATCTTCTTTTTCAGCTTACAAAAAATAAAGTCTCTAGACAAAGCTAAAAATTGGAAGTGAAAATAAGTTTCCTGAAGATTATGATGAAACTGATAAAGTGTCTGCGGAAGAAGATTGTGAAAGTAATGGAGAAGAACAGTGGGGGAGCTGACAGTCAGTTAGAAAACAAGGTTGCACCACAGACTATCCAAAGACACGTTTCACTTGCTCAAAAATTGATGAAACTGCAAAAACTCAATCAATCACTCAATATTATTGACCCATATAAAGTGACACGAAAGTGCCCATATGGAGTAAAGGGAAAAAACAGAAGAGAGAAAAAGAGAAAAATATCAGACTATGATAAACAATACTAAATAAACGCACTATAATATGGGTGGCTACGGTCTATAGATGAAACAATTTCAGCTCGTCGTTGGTCCACAGCTACAAATAGATCATTAACACCATATTGTAGCGTAACTTTGCGGTTACGAGGCCAAAGAGAAAGACTTAGAAGATACTTTGCATACTTGTAATATAGCTTACGGATTGTCCGTAAATCAGTCATGGTAGATAACTTTTAAAAAGGAGCTTGGGCTAGGATATGAGGGATTGTGTTAGTGTTATAGAGTCTAGCCAAAACATTCTTACCGTAACGTGTCTTAGCATTAACTATTAGTCCATAAGCTGTTCTAGCGTTCGTGCTGAAATGCCCAAGTAGCCCTGCACACACTAAAACTATTTAGAAAGCTAAAATTTTGCACTGTCCAGCATGGTACCTTTAAAATATGTTGCAAAGGGAGTGGTCTTCGTTTTTATATCCCTCTTGCCATGAAAGGTTGACGGAATACCACATAGGAAATTATTGAGTCTACAAAAAACATAGGGAGTCTGATTTAGTTTTACATTCTACGAAAGCTCGATTGCATTAGGAGTATCTAGCTTATATCTAATGGATTGACTGTACTAGAAGCTACTATTACACTACTTGTTCCCATGCACAATGCCACCATACTGATAAGGGCTTCTTCATATCTAACTGGTAGTCCCACTATGCTGCAGAAATCGCAAGAGCACCCGCTCCAACTCGTCCTTGTCCAGCTGAACGCCTTGATGGTATTGTAAAGTTCAGTGAGGAAAGCTTGTTCCAATCGTTTTTAGACATGACAGATTTCAAAACCGTTAGATGCTCCTGCAGTGTCAGCAACTCTGCCTAAAATGCATGAAAAGTTTTGAAGAGAAACTGCTATCTAAACTGCTATACTGCTAGAAACACCTATCTTTCAGGGCAACGTAGACCTTTCCAGTAGACTTTTTTTTATTAATTTGAATAAAAACAGCGGTACAAACTTATGGAAATTAGGGAGAGGGTGTTAAAAAGTGCAGATTTATCTAAAAACAAAAACATACCTACGTAATCAAACGCATACCCACACGTATTCTTAAAACAAAAGTTTGAAGTGGTAACAAATTCTATAATAGAGAAACATTTGAGATAAGTTATCAAAAAGTGCAATCGTCCTTATATTTCAATCCCTTTGAAAACCTATTTAAGAGAAGAGAATACTTAAAGAAATTATTATGAAGGAAAGACTCTAAGTTTCTTTGCAATAGTACTACGTTTTCTCAAGTGTTACCGCCAGAGACAAATACTACTTGTGGCAAGTGGCAGCCCTGACGAGAAGTTGATGAGAGACTAAAAGTTAATATTTTAAATTGAAGACCCATTCATTTTCTGGACTCAAAACGAAGAATGCTTTCCGGAACTACCTCATTATTCTAATGATTGCCCTTGAGCTTTGTTGATGGTATTTGCTAATCGAACATTCCCAGTGTCTCGGTCGTCATTTATATATCCCCCTGTGCCCCCCGGCGTCCCCGTTGTAGTTATGTCCCTGTGTCCCGGTCGTCATTTGTGTCCCGGTGTCCTGGTCTGTAATTCTGTCAGTCGAAAAACATGAAGTCAGTCGACAAACAACTTCATGACGGCATAATGCTCAATCCTTATAATGACGTCAGTCGACAAACATGCATGACGTCATTCAACACACAACACACAAAAAACGTATTTTTGTATATATAGATATATACAAAATTCCATATTTTTGTAGACAAGAACTTGAAACCTCTATAGGAGGCAAGTCCACTTTTTCAAGGTTCGGTTGTTATTAGACCGAATCTCTCCTGACGTGTAGTTCGTTACCATGAACTGTTTGATATAAAAAAAAATATATCTTTCAAAAAACTCTGAAGTGAATTAAATTCTTCTTAAATTTTTTTATCTCATCGACCATGAACATGAATCAATTTTTTTTTTAACAAATGAAATATGTTCAACACTGCTAGTTAAAATCACCATTGTTCACAATTCCTGGGTGCAACCAAAAGTCTTCTAAAACTGACTGAATCTATGAATATTATCACTAGAAGTAGAGAGAGCTTATTTACAAAGCTGTAACACTTTGAAGATAGATAGCGCATATCCAAATAAAGGATTTAAATGTAGATAAAAGAAAAAGGAAGGAGGAAGGGAATGCGTAGCTGTGTTGGCTGCAGGTGGCTTGGTGCTGCAGTGACTGGTGATTAGCAGTACAATAAAAGAAAAAAAAAACACTTTTCTTTCATTTGCTCCGTCCATCTCTTTCCATTACCTTTACTGAATGTAAGGAGGCCTTTTGCTGAGTAAATCTTTGAGCTTATCTTTTTAAAACTTCGACTTCTACCAGTCCCTGAACTTTTATTACCGTCCTTGATTATACGCCTTTATGACTAATAGACAAGGGATAATACAAAATAAATTTCATATGTCCAAAATATTACGGAAACTCCTTATTCGTCTTTGATTTGCCCTCCTTTCAATAAAATATAAATGTAAATCAAAATAATACTTACCCTGAATAGTGCATAAGCTCCGTGTCAAACCTGACAATACAACATTCCGTTATCAAAGAGCGACATTAAGCCTTAAAACGAGCAAAAATTTCTGGCTTGCTCTGCAAAGGATTTTTTTTCCTTGCAATACTCAATTATGTCAACTATATAACAAACATTGAAGCTAACCTCATGACAATCTGCTTGATCTTTGGGACAAACTCATTTTCACAACTTTTCCCAATGACCATTTCCTTTATACATAAGACACTTCAGAATACCTGATCGTAATCCAATTACTGGCTTACTCACTATTGAATAGTCAGGTGTTATTTTTATGGATGTTTTCAATTGAAAATTGATAATGATACACACACAACCAGGGCTTTGGAGTCAGAGTTTTACTAACTTTTTGCTGGAATCGGTATATTGAACGTGTTTAGAGTCGTAGTTGGAGTCGGTTTGTAACTTAAAAAATCTGGTTAAACAAAGATTTAAAACGGGACTGTGGAGTCAGAGTCTGTATATTGTAAATGTCTGGAGTCGGTTATAGCTTATAACCGACAGCACAGCTCTGCACAAGACATTCATTTATTCAACAACTACCTAGACCACTGACTATGTACTGTATCAAAACCAAAAATAGCTAACTATGCACTTGTTTTTCATTCTCCTGCATGCATTAACAAATATTTTCCGAGTAAAATACAAAATATTTTAAGTATATTCGGAAAATATTTACTCGACATTGTCTGAAAATCCTGGACAAGATAAACTCAGGCAATATAATTTAAACGGTATAATTCTAAACATGAAGAAAATAAAACAAAACACTTCAAAAGCAAGTCATAGAAAGTTTTACAGACGTTCCTTTAATGTTGACTGTTACATCGTAAGCTCCTGGAAAGATAACCAGAATGGTAAATACAAACATAAACAAACATGAACAAGGTGTTAATACTGGATAATCCATTAAAACGTTGCGAGTAAAGGTTGAAACAGCAGATTAATCCTTACATTTCAACTCACTAGGTACTCCAAGGTGTATTTTGAACAGATGGCCAAACTAGCTAACTGACAGAAACTAGCCCGAGAATGTAACAGACACTATTACACAAATTATGTGAACAGCTAAAGACAAAAGTATGATCCATGGCTCGTACCTGATATCAATTTTTTTTCAAAAAGTCACGTCTTGCCAAGAATATGGACGAAGTAGAACAGAAAACACAAATCACAACCCCCTCCTCTCCCTAGAATCAAATAAAACAACAGAAAATAGTGTCACCTGGACCCGCAAAAATCAACAATAGATAATTTTATCTACCCAGGTTCAACAAACATCCCCATAGAGTTGTCAAACTGGTTCAAAATCCGTCAAAATTGCAGATATGCATCATGCTCAGGGTGGAGGGGTTGGGATGTGAATCGATACAGTATTAGGGTGCAATTTTTCTACAAAGAGGATGTTTAAATCAATCACAGGTGGAACTTTCATGTCACCTCTGGATCCAGGCAAGCAATCCCTTAGATAATTGATGAACTAACCTGCTAAAATCTTTAATTACATTCGTTATTTAAAGATGCTTTAAAAAAACGCCTTATAAGGCATATATCTTTGTTTGTATTTACAAAACTTCCCAAAATTTTACCAGTCTAGAAACCTTAAATATTACCAGTTTATTCAGTTTCTCAAAGACATAGAAGTAAAAATATTCATTTACTCTCATACAAAAACGATGGCTTTTCAATCACAGAATTTTAAGGTTCTTTTTTTGGGGCTGACGGATAATATCATTTTTAAAGCCAAATTTAATACGGGGATAATATAAAGTAATTAACAATAGTGAAATAACAATAGTGAAGTCTGACGGCAAAATTGTAAAATCACCCAAATGTTCAAATACGAGCAGGTAAACAGGGGGTAGTTTGAATATGGACAAATTTTCCAATCGTAGTATGGGACCCAAAGGAAAGGAGAAGCTGTTTCCGTCTACTTGATATAACAGAGACGGGGTGAAAAGTGTGTTTGGGAGCAGTTTAAACTGTATATTGCTAATTCTTTGGTTAGTGCATGCCACGTACTTGGGAGAATTGTCCCAAAACCAGTTTATTAAACTTATATAATTTAGGAGGGAAACTTATCCATTTACCTCCTTATAAAAAAAAAACCGGTGACGGTCCATACAGTTTTGATGCAGTTTTTGCAAAAAACTTATCAAGCTGTTCGTGGTAACGAACTGTAATAAGGAGCGACCCGGCTCAATAGTAATTAAAACTCTTTAAAAACGGAATTTTGATACCAATAGTTACATCAAAAGAAACATATTTTAATGATGATTTTAAATTAACTTTGTCAGCTTAATCTAGGAGAAAAAGTTTAACAGAAAAACGGACATTATTTCTGGGCACAGAAATCCCTAGCTACCCTATGGTACGTGTACGGGTTTTATTGATGTCATCAAGCCCGATTAAAAAACAGACATAATCTTTAGCATAAAAAAGAAGTGGTAATATACGGCAAAAATCATTCAAGAATAAGACACGGAGCACATAATAAATTGTGAAAGGTAATTGCTTGGTAAGACGTTTCCCGTGTCCCAAATAAATTGCCACCAGCCAAAAACAACGAAATAGTAAAAAAAAATTCATTAGCCAATTATTCGACCCATCAAAGAGACAACCGACACAGTATAATAGTTTTAGATTGTCACGTCTCACTAGAACTCACCAATCATGGATTTTTATGTTAATAATAATAAATAAAGAAGCCAAACAAGAAAAAAGATGCAACCCGATTATCGTATGCAGCTTTAGCTACCATTATATTCGATTTAACGTTTTAGCATTTCGACTTAAGATCTGATTAGCGCTAGACCTTGATTATTTCCATTTTTTTCCCTGCAATTAGAACTATGTTACATGCTTGACAATGGAAGCATACTTAACCATTTTTTGGCAAAAACGGAAGAATATGCCCATTATTCAAGACCAATATCATTTCTTGCATCAACAAAGGACGCAGCTCTTTACTTTTCCGAACTGTTCTTCTCCGATTAATTTTAAACCGAGCAACCTATGTCCCCAATAAATCAATTATTATGGCTGTTTTTAGAGGAGACTGATTGTCATCCATGTCCCTCCTCCAACTGCCCTCTTCTCAAATTTTTATCCCCCACTCCCTATTTTCTTAATATTCGATTGATTTTCTGAACTTTGATTCAGAAAAACTTTTACTTTTTCATGTATTAAAATGAAATTAAATATACCCAACGGACGAAAATTACTTGTGATATTTTTGAAATATGAAACAAAGATGATATATGTATATGTTAGTCATGATTTTTCATATTAAAAAAACAATGTTTGTAGTGAATTTTTTTTTTACTTTTTTTTAACTTAGAAATTTTGTCATTTTTTTTGTGGGGGGAGGGGAGACTTAATTCACCTTTTTTTTGTGTTTCAAAATGACATAAAATATACACATAAAAAAAAGAAATGTACTTTTGATATATTTGAAATACGAGATAAGGATGATGTACATATGTTAGTTGTGATTTTTCATTTAGGAAAACCATGTTTACAGAGCCAATATTTCATTTTTTGACTTGTTTATCTTTATATGACTGTCCCCGTGGTATTATATGGGTGGTTATCGAAAAGTACCTAGTTTATTGTATGTTTTTAATGAACATTGTTTGCGCATTGATAATATACATATATACAGCCTACTTTAAAAAGTGAAGGTGAAACTTGTTTAGAAAGTTTGCACAGATTATTAAATTAACGTACCGTTGAATGCTGAAAAAGACAAATAGTGGAAATATGAAACAACTACTAATGGTAACACTATTGGAAATGTATGCATGAGTTATCATGACAGTGAGAGATTAGTTTACTTTGGACTATCGAAGAAATTCATCATACATGATGGTGGAAATGCGAGAGCAACATTTCCAGAGATAATAGCACTCAAAGAGAACGGAAACGTAAAAAAGATATTTGATGACGAGGGTTAACCTCTTGCTTATGGTTCTGGTAACACATAACCTGTTGATAATCCTATCGAAGTTTTCTTGTATTAACATTCAAATGGAAGCAAAGGGAAAAAGAAAGGCCTACTACTGCACCATCTTATCCATGTGTCGAATCTGAAATCTATGTAAAAATGATGTGGTAATAGACAATAAGATTACAAGTAAAATGAAATAGGCATTGACAGACAATATGACAAAGGAATATAAAGTGTATCGATGGAAAACAAAATACTTGCAAAGGTTACCAACACCATCAATAGTTTACCAACAACCGATTTTCATTTCCCCCTCCACCCCCAATGTCCCCAGATCCGATCCGAATTGAAATGGACTATCTGACACATGATACCTTTCTATATATCAAGTTTCATCAAGATCCTATCACCCATTCGTGAGATAATATACCTCAATTTTCACGATTCGGATCTAGTTTCGGATCTTTTCCATGTAAAAATTGGGATGGTCCTGGATTCAAACCTGAAACCTCTCGCACCCTAAGCGAGAATCACACCTCTAGACAATCAAGCCTAACTTAAGAACAACAATCATTTGTTTTATTGGCAAATAAAATTCCTCTCAACTATCTCGTTCGCTCGCTTCCCCCTCCCAGATTGTCGAATCGGGGAAGTGTCTATTTATAATTTAATCTGGTGTGGTCCCTGATATGGCTGCCAACTTTCATCTTCCAAGTTTATTGTGAAGTACCCGAGCTAGCAAAACCGGGACCAACAGAGAAACAGACAGAAATTACGATCGCTATAAGTCACTTGGCAAATACCAAGTGCCAAAAAAAAAAACAGGAATATTGATTTGGGAGTCAAAAGTGAGAAAATAGCCTGACAAAAATAAATTAATCTATAAAGCTTTTCATTGTCTTACACCTGTTGTGACATCAGTAACTTTCAGTATACAATTAAAATTACCTTAGAAACATAAGCGTAAAATCAAATATTTTTTTAATAGTCGCAAAGTCATTGAACAGCAAAATAGAAATATTAGATTGGTTTGTCAGGTAGCATTTTGGTCTCACCAGCTATAATGCCAATAGTGATTAATATACAATCTTAAATTGTAAGAAAAATGCTTTAGTGTTACTTATGAAGATTAAATAAGACATGATATGAACTCTGGAAATCTGGTTATTTCTCTCTATGCAACAGTGAATTTCAAGTCATGATACAAATTCTATAGCTAGTCTATAGTCCTAATACTATCAAGATGGTTTTACTTCGAACTTGTCTACAAACTAATTACGACATGTCCTTTTCAGAACCAAAAACAAGAGTCATGCATTGAACTGAGCCATCGTACACAAGTGATACTAAATTAAACAAACAAAAAAATAAAATAAAGCAACAATCCTAAATCAGATTGTTGCTTCATCTTAGAAGGGATTCATCCTAAAAGGATTTGATAATACTTTTATTCTGTAAAAAGTCTCCTTAATTGGTTTGCTTTTACTGTACTAAGACTCCTATATTATTTTGCGTTTTCAGTAAAGTGCTAGTTTTCCATAATCCTAGAAACACAGGGAAACATAATTAGATGCTTTATTTGTGCTAGTTTTATTGATATATATTAGATAGGTTGTGAAGTAATAAATTTTTGTCCGTTTTAAGTTGTAACTTCGCTCTTTACTTCCCTCAGAAAAACTTTGTTTTTGAAAATTAATCTTTTCTCGTTTTTATTTCAAATTTCATGTAGAAAAAAAAAATTCTATGTTCTTTTTATTTATACGGTATAATTTCTGCTCGTTTTAAGTTTTAATGTCACTCCTTAGTTTCAGTTGAAAACTTAATTTAGTATAATTTCTAATCATCACCGATCTAGGGAAGATAAGACAAACCTAGAAAATAGTGCAGACTACCTTGACAGCTATGAAAAACTTTCAGTCTATAATATTAAGTTCATTATTCATTTTTTATAAAACAGATACATGTTTTTCAGGAGTGTTTGTTTTTCGATGAACAAAAAGTTTTTTTTACACGGCCGTTTCGCCTGAAAAAGCTATAATGAAAACAGGGCTTTACAAATCGCCTATTGACTAGTAGAAACTAGAAGCCTAGAAGGCTACTGTAACAAAAGAGAGCTGTTTAAGGGGTCATTTAAAAGCTTATATTTATGCCTAATAGCTTTTCAAAATTTGTAGACTTGATAGCACATTCTCAAAAAATGCACTTTGGGTTATTTCCCCCATTTTTCAAATGAAAAAACTACCTTTTTCAATGAAATGACCAATAAAAGGTGTTTTTCAAAACCTAGGCAGGAGCAAAAAAGTAAGGAGGCGAGGACTTGCCTCCTCCTCAATTACCACCGTTAGAACTGGCATACAGGCTTCATCGCAGATTGAAGTTTGAAGGTTTAATTCAAAACTGTCGATCGTTCAAGCTTAATTATTTGTGTATTTTTAGTTGAAAAATTTATAGTTTTAGTTAATTTGCTTTCGCAATAATCTTTTACTTTCAAGATGAGCAGGTGATTTATAAAAGTTACTAAGAGGGTTTGGAGGGAGAGTATATGTGAGGGGTTTTTATAAGCTCCCAGTTAAGGGCTTTGGACCATAATTATTGTAATGGTATCGTTTTATGCTTCCAAACACCTCCACCTAAGAAGTTGCACCAAAAATGCCATTTTTAGTGCTGTATGGCAGTTATGGAAGGTAAAATTGATAAAAAGCACGTAGATATGAGCAATAGCTTTAAGATGAGCCTTCCCAGAACATTTGAAAAATGAGCACATCAAAATTGCAAAAATAGTGGATTATCTGAAAAGTAATCAAAAGAAGGGACAAACCATGACTGAAAAAAAAAAAAAATCCAAGACGGAATCTAACGCATAATAATCTAATTTGAAGTCCAGCACAGTACTAACAGAATCACACCTCTAATAATATAATTTAATATATTGGTGTTTATAGGGCTTTCATTACGTAGCTTATTAAGGGGTCCTGGAAGAGGAACATGCGGGAGGTGTTCTTGAAAACCTCCAGTTAAGGGTTTCAGATCAAAATTATTATAATTACACCATTTCATACTTTCAAAATTTTGGAAGAAGTGGCACCAAAAGTATTGTTTTCAGTACTAAATCTTACTTACGAATGATACAATTGATAAAAAGCAAGTAGATATGAGCTTAGTTTTCAAATGAGCCATTAAACATCACTCTAAGAAGTTCTGGTAGCCAAATAGCCCCAGGTTTTCTATTTCAGACATGACAATAAAAGTGCTGTTTTTAGTGACATTTGAAACATGCAGATGGTGGTACTTATAAGAAGAAAGTAAATATGAGCAATATTTTTTATATGAGCCATCAAAAATCTATCTACGATGTTCTGTTAGCCCGCTAGCCCCACCCTTAAGAAATGGTATAAAAATGCTCTTTTTCGTGCCGTATGGCACTTGCGGATGGTGGAATTTTGATAAATTACGTATAAATGAGAAATAGCTTTGGATGAGATCTTAAGCATCTCTCTATGATGTTTTAGTAACCAGCTAGGCCAGCAAAAAAGAACAAAATAACCCGTTTTAAGGTTTTTTAACTTTTAGTTACGATAGGCTGTGGTTCACTCTTTACTAGGTTGCAGCTAATGCTTCAACCATGACAAAGAGTTCATAACAAATTCTCTGAAGAAACTAGCTAACATTGAAATCTGTGAAATCTATTAGATTTCTATTAGATGGTAGAAATCTAATTAGGATTTATTTCTAATTAATCCTAAAAAGGAATAACTTTTTTAAAGGAATTCCTATTTAGTTGAAATAAAAACTTTATCTTAAAAAAAAATACCTGGAAAGATTTTACAGCTTCTGGGACATTGGTAACGAGTTTATCAACTTCAGGCTTGTTCAATAGTTCTGGAGGTTTTTCCCAAACTGAAGTTCTGCTTAAGGGATTATAGAAAAATACTCGTCCATCTCCTGTCCAAACAACACTCCTATAGAAAGTATCAATAAACAATTATTAAAAATAATATTAGTAATACATAGTATTAAAGCAGTAATAGAAGGGAAACCAACTCTAAAGGAATATCGTCAATCTCCAGTCCAAACAATACACCTATACAAGGTGTCAAAAGGTAATTAATAATAATGATACAAATAATAAAACAGAAATTACATTGACAGTCTAGGACTATTGGCATTCTTAGAATTTTTTTCGTGGCATTAATTAACAGGTTTTTTTTTCGTTTTTTTTTAAGAATAGTTTATTTGATCCATTTGATGGTTCCTAATTTATTCAGCAAAAATTTGATGTGTTAAGTTTAGCTTAAAATTCACTGGAAGGATGAATAGACTTGTATGTTACCGTGAATGTTCGAAATTGATGTATGACATTACCGGTAAATGTCTGAAATACCTTTTTTTCTCTCCTTGGATTTAGTCAGCGCTGCCGGGCAAACTTTCCAGTTTTACGCAAGGTTGGATGGTGACAGGTTAGGTTAGGTTTTTAACCCATTTCTGAGATTTGTAGCTTAATTTAACGTAACCTAACTGCAACTTTTACCTTCAAAGCTTGCATAAGACTGAAAAAGCTGTTTCGCAAAACTAATTGAATCCAAGCAGAGAAAAAGGAATTTTTGGCATTCACCGGTGAATGTCGACAAGAACCAGATTTTGGGCATTCACAGTAACATATATACATACAAGGCTTGATTTCGTTTATTTCAAACAAATACAAAACAAACTATATATATATGCAACCGTCCGAGGAAGGCTAAGAACCCTGATGATGGACGGCTGCAATCTTCTGAATATTAACCATAAATGAGAAAAATAGAATAAGAATAAGAATAAAACCAGGCGCCAAAATTCTGCTGAAGTTGAAATATGAAGTTGAGCTATTGTACACAAAAAGTAAAAATACTACGGTCTACGAAAATTTCTAAACAAAAGGAATATTGTGGCACCCATATGAGCAGTTTAAAGCTTGGCCTTCCACTCTTTTGAAACTAGGCCAATATAAATGAGTGCATTTTCTTGAAAAGCAAATCACAGACAGTATTTTGTAACGTACAACCAGAGTATACCATACCTATCCGAAAAAATACCCACGACACATGTGTATATGTCCGGTGTAAACTTACGACAAGAAAAAAAGAATTACCAAGGAGTGCCAGCAACAGGAGTGCTTGAAACAGGCCTCGACTTATCTTGTTGAACAGCCGGCTTGACTGACTCTGCCTCCTCCTTTTTCTTCTCTTTTTTGGGTTCTTCTTTCTTTCCCTCTTCCTTCTCTTTCGGCTCTTCTACGGCAGCTATACCTGTTTCTGCCTCGTACCTCTCAGGTTCTGTGACAGCTGGTGCAATTGTTGTTGCTGGCGTTGTAGTTGCCATGGCTACTGATACAGCTACTGGTGCAGGTGTTGATCCAATAACTGGTGCTACTGTTGCAGGAGGTGCGGGAGTTGGTGGAGCAGTGACGGATATGCCTTGAGCAGCAGCAAGTTTGGCAGCTAGAAAACATGACAGAATGAACACATTCTAAAACATTAATAAAATAGATAATCTCTCAGAGACAGTAGCCTCCACAAATTAAGAAATTGAAACCATTTACCACACACATTTTTTGAATATTGAGCTAAAATTTGTTTCTCACTTCCGCCCCCTTTGTTTTATTTTCTTGCAAAAAGACAATACTGAAGGTCATTAGTCAATACCAGAAGCTTGATCTCACCTTGTCAATGTCTGAAGTAACTGAACAATATAAATAAAAAAAAACAATCTAATTTATCAATGACAACTCTGTTCCATTTCTAACTGACTCTTCTAACTCGCTCCTTTATAACCAAATCACGGTTGGGATCAGACGGGTAGCTACCTTACCTTTCAAAATATTTGGGACCATACAGAATTAAAAAAAGCTCCACCTGGGAAATCTCAGGCACAAGGCATCAAAAATTGTCTTGTGGGAAAAACTGTCGGAAAGACACGTCAGAGAAACCCTGTTGACCCTGCCGTTGACGTTACCCTTGACACCGCTGACCGACGTGTCTCCTACAGATGCGGCAGCAGCTGAGATCAAACCCAGGGCCTCGTATTGCCAATAAGAGATCAATCGATTGTGTTTGGTAATTTGTTCTGGATTTAATCTATTCACTTGTTTTTCTTTTAAAGTCGTGTCTGTTTTTTTTGTACTTATTTTCCATTCTCCTATTGTTTTCACCCCGTTTTAACCATTACTTTGTCTATCCGTTTGACTTCAGTCCGTATGTTTTTTTATTCTTTTTTATGACTTTTTCTTGTAATTTTTGCTTTGTTTTTTAAATACTGGGTCTAGTCATTGCTGAAATTAATCTACTTTAAATAAGTTTCATTCATTTTACTCACCTAAGACTTGGAAGGTTACGTCGTTTTTTACTCTCTTTTTTTTCTGTCTGATGTAAAATGAAAATTCAAAAGATTTAGTCAAGTGATGTGTTTCAATAAATATTATCAAGAAATAAACCAAACGTAACAAATCTCTTGTAATACCTTTAGTAACTTTTCCCTTGTAATTTTTCTTTCATTAATGTGATGACCCTAAAGCTCTTCTTTTTGACTTTTCTGAGGGTCCAAAAATTGTCACAGAAGCCAATTATGTAAAAATTTGGAGGAATGGTTGGAACAAATTTACCTAAAAAGCATCTACGGAAGCTGAATAGTGGAATCCCCCTCCACCCTGACAAAGCCTGAGCGCATCCCTCATGCGGTATGGAAGGTGTTTTGGTATAATTTCGGTAGGAATCGCAAAAACATCCGCCTCAAAGCCCAGACCGAGCCTCATCTGATTTTTTTATCCCGGAAACAATAGAAACAGTTAAAAGATTCCCATTTTAATGTTATAATATATTAAAAAAAAGTCTAAAGAAATCTCCAGATTTCTTCAAAAATAGACTAAAAAGATGAAGCACCACATGGATTATAAGGATTGAGCTGTATGCGTCATGAAGTTGTTTGTCGAATGACGTCATGTTTGCCAACTGATGAAATTACATACCGGGACACCGGGACACAGGGAATATAAATGACGACCGGGAACCTCAAAGAGAAATTACAGACTGCGACACCCGGACACAAATCACGACCGGGACAGAGGGAATATAAATGACGATCGGAACACAGGGACACAACTACAACGGGGACGCCGGGGGCACAGGCGGGATTTATAAATGACGACCGGGACACCGGGACACAAATGACGACCGGGACACAGGGAATATAAATGAAGAACGGGACACTCAAAGATAAATTACAAACTGGGACACCGGGACACAAATGACGACCGGGACACAGGGAATATAAATGACGACCGGGACACAGGGACACATCATTAGAATAATGAGGTATAGATCTGAATACAGATTGTTTTTCCCATGGACAACTGACGTCATGTTTGTCGACTGACGTCATTATAAGGATTGAGGTGTATGCGTCATGAAGTTGTTTGTCGACTGACGTCATATTTGTCAACTGATGAAATTACATATCGGGACACAGGGAATATAAATGACGACCGGGAACCTCAAAGAGAAATTACAGACTGGGACACCCGGACACAAATCACGACCGGTACTCAGGGAATATAAATGACGACCGGGACACATGGACACAACTACAACGGGGACGCTGGGATATATAAATGACGACCGGAAAACAGGGATTGCTCGAATATAAATTACAGACCGGGACACCGGGACACAAATGACGACCGGGACACCGGGACACAGGGAATATAAATGACGACCGGGACACTCAAAGAAAAATTACAAGCTGATACACCAGGACACAAATGACGACCGGGAAACAGGGAATATAAATGACAACCGGGACACAGGGACACATCATTAGAATAATGAGGTATAGAACTGAATACGGATTGTTTTTCCCATGGACAATTATATGTTGCATGTTCAAGAGTCAGTAAACCTGACAATCTATTTATATGCACAGACAATGGGACAGCGAAGAATGTTGTATATTCGCATGTTTTACGTAGTTAAAAACATATATATATATATATATATATATATATATATATATATCTATCTCTATTCACAGGTGGGACACAGGGACACAACTACAATGGCGCGTAACGACTTACGCGCGCGGGGGGCTTGGGGGGGGGGCGAAGCACCCCACCAACTAGGTGTTGGGGTGGCGCGAAGCGCCACCCCAGCAGCTAGTTTTTATATATATCTATCTATCTGTCTATATATATATAAATAAGTTGTATGTCTGTCGAGTGACGTCATGTCATCATGTCGTCATGAAGTTAGTTGTCGTCATGCTTGTTATGGCGATGACGTCATTAAAACTATTTAAGAAAATCGTTTAAAGACAAATTTTTAATTGTAAGAAGATCGTGGACGGAAAAATGTTTAATTGTAAAATGACTGAAGAACCTACAATGGCACTAGCCGAGGAAGCTGCTCAAAGAGTCTATGCCAAAAAACTTGCGGCTGATAGAGAAAGTAAGAAAAAAAGCGTGCCGAGGAATCACAAGAACAGCAAGAAAACAGGCTTGCGGCTGATAGAGAAAGTAAGAACAGAAAGCGTGCCGAGGAATCACAAAGGCAACGTGAAAACAGGCTTGCGGCTTCAAGAGATAATGCCAGATTAGGAATGTGTCATTTGCGTCAAAGAAGGCGTGTCGAGGAACTACCAGAGCAACGCGAAACCAGACTTGCTGCTAAAAGAGAAAGTGAAAAAAGAAGGCGTGCCGAGGAATCACAAGAGCAACATGAAAACAGGCTTGCGGCTTCAAGAGATAATGCCAAAAGAAAGCATGCCGAGGAATCACAAGAGCAACGTGAAAATTATCGCATGGCATTCAGGTACAGCTCAGTCGATGATTATAGTAGATGTGTTGAAATCAGGACTATGTCTAAAATTTGTCCCTACTGCAAGGCCTTGAAATTTAATGGTGAAACAATGGGAATGTGTTGCGCCTCAGGAAAAGTTAAACTTTCTGAACTGGCTGCACCTCCAGAACCATTGAAGACTTTGCTTACTGGAACTACGTCAGAATCTAAGCATTTTTTTTATCAAAAATCAGAAAATATAACTCATGTTTCCAAATGACGTCATTTGGTGCCCAAATCGAAAATCCAGATCAATTTATGCCTACTTTCAAAGTAAAAGGACAAATTTATCATAGAGCAGGGTCCCTTCTACCATTCTCAGGCGAGAATCATAAATTTTTACAATTGTACTTCATCAGTGATAGAAATTCTGAATTGAATGCACGTTGCGAAATTTCTCCCGACGTTGAAAGGACAATCGTTTCCCAATTGCAACATCTTTTCCACGAAAATAATAATTTTGTGCGTCTGTTCAAAACAGCCATCGATTTGATGCCTACTGATACGCATAAAATTGTTATTTCCGCTGACAAACCGCCTCCTGGCCAACATGTGCGTAGATACAATGCTCCAACTATCGACGAAGTGGCAATCGTTATGGTCGGTGATCAGTTTTTACCTCGAGATATTATTCTTCATAAGCGAAACGCTCAGTTGGTAAGAATTGCTGAAACTTATCGATGCTACGATGCCCTACAATATCCTATCATTTTTGGGGATGGAGCCGACGGCTATCACTTTAATATTAAATTGATAAATCCAGCCACTAACAAAGAAATGAATAAGAAATGCCTTGCAATGCATTATTATTCCTATAGACTAATGATTCGGCAGGATGAAGACAATTACATTTTAAAATGCCGTCAATTGTTTCACCAATACATCGTTGATATGTATGCAAAAATTGAATCAGAATGTTTGCTATTTATCCGTCTGAATCAGACCAAGCTCAACCCCTGAATCAGACCTTGCAAGATGCAGTTGTAAATGACGGTAATACCACAAACGTTTGAAGATTAACGATTTTACCTTCGTCATATGCTGTCGGTCCCCGTCATATGCATGAATATGCTCAAGATGCTATTGCGTATGTTCGTCTCTATGGTCGTCCAGATTTATTTATTACATTTACATGTAATCAATCTTGGGACGAGATACAGCAGCTTTTACTTCAAGGACAATCGGCGGTTCATAGACATGACATTACGGCCTGTGTCTTCCGGCAAAAGTTGAAATCACTGATAAACTACATAGTAAAACTTAAAGTGTTTGGGTCAGTGCGATGCTGGATGTACTCAGTGGAATGGCAAAAACGAGGATTGCCACACGCACATATACTAATCTGGCTACATTATAAAATTACTTCTAATGAAATTGATGATGTGATTTCCGCTGAAATACCTGATGAAAATGTCGATAAGGGGTTATATGATATTGTTGTAAAAAATATGATACATGGACCTTGCGGTGCACTGAACGAAAATTCACCATGCATGGCCAAAGGAAGGTGCACAAAGCAATATCCTCGACTTTTAGTACCCAACACAATTACTGGCAATGATGGTTACCCACAATATAGAAGAAGATCTACTGAAGATGGCGGTAAAACAGCAATAATAAAGAAGCGTAACGGTACCACCATCGAAGTAGATAACCAGTGGGTTGTTCCATATTCCCCTTTATTATCAAAAACATTTAATGCACACATAAACGTTGAATACTGTCACTCCGTAAAGGCAATCAAATACATATGTAAATACGTCAACAAAGGCAGTGACATGGCAGTTTTTGGCTTGCAGTCCGAAATCAGTGATATCGACGAAATCGTACAATATCAGGCTGGAAGATACATAAGCAGTAATGAAGCTGTTTGGCGAATTCTTTCATTTCCGATACATGAACGTAGTCCAGCTGTTGTTCACTTAGCGGTACATTTACAGAATGGTCAACGTGTTTATTTTTCAGAATCCAACGTGCGACAAAGAGCTCTGAATCCACCGGATACAAAGTTAACTGCTTTCTTTTCGCTATGCAAAAATGATTCTTTTGCAAAAACACTGCTGTATACTGAAGTGCCTTCGTATTACACGTGGAATACTAAAAATAAAGTATTTGAACGTCGAAAACAGGGTAAGTCAGTCGACAGCCAACCTAGTATCTTCAAAGATACCACGATAGGAAGACTCTACACCGCTCATCCCAATCAACATAAATGCTTCTTTCTACGCCTGCTTTGGGTGAATGTACCCGGTCTGACGTCCTTTGAGTATTTGAGAACTGTAAACGGTACTATACAAGAAACTTACCGTAGTGTATGCCAAGCTCTGAATTTATTGGAGAATGACCAACACTGGGATAACTGCATCAATGACGCGTGCGAAACGCCAACTCCAAGTCAAATTCGTGCATTGCTTGGAATCATACTAACAACTTGCTCTCCTTCAGCTCCTACAGAGTTATGGGAAAAATATAAATCGAAACTGTCCGAAGATGTACTCCATCGAAAACGGTTAGAGACGTCAGATATGACTTTGGATTTTACATCAGAAATTTATAACTACACTTTAGTTATTATAGAAGATTTGTGCGTATGTATGGCAAACAAACCTCTTAAGGATTTGGGAATGCCTTCACCTAATCGTACCGCTGCTGTTTCGACATGCGTAGAATTGGATCGTGAACAAAGTTACAGTACGAGTGATCTATTGTCGTATGTACAAAATAACACTTCCAAGTTAACGTCGGAACAAAAAGACATTTATGATACGATAATGCATTGTGTCGATAACAACGTTGGAGAAATTTTCTTTTTGGATGCGCCAGGAGGTACTGGTAAAACCTTTGTGATAAAACTGATTCTGGCATCAATTCGATCAAAAAATGATATAGCGTTGGCAATTGCGTCGTCCGGAATAGCCACAACTTGCTGCCTGGTGGAAGAACTGCTTATTCCGCTTTGAAATTGCCTCTGAATTTGCATTCTACAGAAACTCCCACGTGCAATATTTCCAAATCATCTGGGATGGGTAAAGTATTGCAGCAATGCAAACTTATTATTTGGGACGAGTGCACAATGGCACATAAAAAATCGCTCGAGGCTCTGGATCAATGTTTGAAAGATTTGCGAGGGAATTCGAAACCCTTTGGCAGCACATTAATATTGCTTGCGGGAGATTTCAGGCAAACATTACCTATAATACCTAGATCAACCCCTGCAGACGAAATGGATGCTTGCCTGAAAAATTCTAATTTATGGGCACACGTAAAGACATTAAAATTAACTACAAGTATGCGTGTCCGATTGCAAAACGATGACTCTGGTCAAACATTTTCCGATCAATTGCTGGCAATTGGAAACGGAAAGCTCCCAGTAGACTCAATTTCAGGACGTATACAACTGCCTGCTGAATTCTGTAACTTAGTGACGTCCAAAAATGAATTGATTGAAAAAGTACTTCCGAATATTCTAAACAATTATAAAAATAATAAATGGCTAAGTGAAAGAGCGATTCTTGCACCAAAAAATATAGACGTTCACGAAATCAACAATATTGTTTTGACCAAGATTCGAGACCAGGCAGTCCTTTACAAGTCAGTCGACACAGTTTTGGAACCAAATGAGGCGGTTAATTATCCATCTGAATTTTTAAATTCCATGTATCTTTTAGGGTTTCCACCACACGTGCTACAACTAAAAATAGGCGAAACAATAATATTGTTACGTCACATAAACCCACCAAAGCATTACAATGGCACGCAACTTGCCGTAAAAAAAAAACAATGAAAAACGTAATAGATGCCACAATCCTGACAGGGCCTTTTGAGGGTGAGGCTGTTCTTATTCCTCGCATTTCCATGATTCCAACGGATCAGCCTTTTCAATTTAAAAGATTGCAATTCCCAATTTGATTTGCATTTGCAATCACCATCAACAAAGCTCAAGGTCAATCATTAGAAAAATGTGGTATAGATCTTAATACTGATTGTTTTTCCCATGGACAATTGTACGTTGCATGTTCGAGGGTCGGTAAACCTGACAATCTATTTATATGCAGCGACAATTGGACAGCGAAGAATGTTGTATATTCGCAAGTTTTATGCAGTTAATTTGTATTGTATCTATCTATCTATATAAAAACGAGTTGTGTGTATACATGTTTGTTTGTTTGTAAAAAGAGCGTTTGCATATGACGTCATTATAAGTACATAAGGCTTTGTATATGCACAGACAATGGGAAAGCCAAGAATGTTGTATATTCGCAAGTTTTACGTAGTTCAAAACACATATATAAATCTATCTATATTCATAGGTGGTACACAGGGACACAACTACAATGGCGCGTAACTAATATGGCGCGTAACGACTTACGCGCGTGGGGGGCTTGGAGGGATTGGCGCGAAGCGCCCCCGCCAACTACGTGTTGGGGTGGCGTGAAGCGCCACCCCAACAGCTAGTATATATATATATATACTAGCTGTTGGGGTGGCGCTTCGCGCCACCCCAACACCTAGTTGGTGGGGCGCTTCGCGCCCCCCCCAAGCACCCCCGCGCGCGTAAGTCGTTACGCGCCATAATAGTTACGCGCCATTGTAGTTGTGTCCCTATGTCCCACCTGTGAATATAGATAGATATATATATATATATATATATATATATATATATATATATATATATATATATGGTTTTAACTACGTAAAACTTGCGAATATACAACATTCTTTGCTGTCCCATTGTCTTTCCATATAAATAGATTGTCAGGTTTACCGACTCTTGAACATGCAACATATAATGGTCCATGGGAAAACAATCTGTATTCAGATCTATACCTCATGATTCTAATGATTGCCCTTGAGCTTTGTTGATGGTGATTGCTAATCGACCATTCCCTGTCCCGGTGTCCCGGTCGTCATTTATATCCCCCTGTTTCCCCCGGTGTCCCCGTTGTAGTTGTGTCCCTGTGTCCCGGTCGTCATTTATATTCCCTGTGTCCCGGTCGTCATTTGTATCCCGGTGTCCCGGTCTGTATATACATTCGTTTTTTAGTTTTGTTTTTCTCCTTTATTTTTTTCCTTTTTTTTTCTTTTTTAGTTTATTTAGATTTTTAGATTTTTTAGTTTTTTTATTAGTTTTTAGTTTTTTTTTTTCTTTTTAGTTTTTTTGTAGTTTTTACCTTCTTTTTAGTTTTGTTAGTTTTTTTTTTACTTGTGTCCTGGTTGTCATTTATACTCCCTGTGTCCCGGTGCTTTGTTGATTGCTAATCGAACATTCCTTTTGTCCTGGTCGCTTTCTCTTTGAGTGTCGTCATTTATTTTTTTCTTTTTTAGTTCTTTTAGTTTTTACCTTTTTTTTTTTTAGTTTTTTAGATGAAAATTTTTTTTAGTTTTTTCCTTTTTTTCTTTTTAGTTTTTTATTGGTTTTTACCTTTATTTTAGCTTATTTTTCAGTTTTTTCCTTTTTTTTATTTTTTTTTTATTTTTTATTTTTTTTAGTTTTTTACCTTTTTTTAGTTTTTTTTAGTTTTTTTAGTTTTTTAGCTTTTTTACTTTTTTTATTAGTTTTTAGTTTTTTTTGTAGTTTTTGCCTTTTTTTAAGTTTTGTTTTTCTCCTTTATTTTTTTCCTTTTTTTTCTTTTTTAGTTTATTTAGATTTTTAGATTTTTTAGTTTTTTTATTAGTTTTTATTTTTTTTTCTTTTTAGTTTTTTTGTAGTTTTTACCTTCTTTTTAGTTTTGTTAGTTTTTTTTTTACTTATGTCCTGGTCGTCATTTATACTCCCTGTGTCCCGGTGCTTTGTTGATTGCTAATCGAACATTCCTTTTGTCCTGGTCGCTTTCTCTTTGAGTGTCGTCATTTATTTTTTTCTTTTTTAGTTCTTTTAGTTTTTACCTTTTTTAGTTTTTTAGATGAAAATTTTTTTTAGTTTTTTCCTTTTTTTCTTTTTAGTTTTTTATTGGTTTTTACCTTTATTTTAGCTTATTTTTCAGTTTTTTCCTTTTTTTAGTTTTTTTTTATTTTTTATTTTTTTTAGTTTTTTACCTTTTTTTAGTTTTTTTTAGTTTTTTTAGTTTTTTAGCTTTTTTACTTTTTTTTATTAGTTTTTAGTTTTTTTTTGTAGTTTTTGCCTTTTTTTAGTTTTTTCAGTTTTTTTTTTAGTTTTTTATTGGTTTTTACCTTTATTTTAGCTTATTTTTCAGTTTTTTCCTTTTTTTTAGTTTTTTTAGTTTTTAGTTTTTTTAGTTTTTTTAGTTTTTTACCTTTTTTTACCTTTTTTTAGTTTTTTTAGTTTTTTTAGTTTTTTAGCTTTTTTATTTTTTTTATTAGTTTTTAGTTTTTTTGTAGTTTTTGCCTTTTTTTAGTTTTTTTAGTTTTTTAGCTTTTTTATTAGTTTTTAGTTTTTTTTGTAGTTTTTGCCTTTTTTTAGTTTTTTTAGTTTTTTAGCTTTTTTATTTTTTTTATTAGTTTTTAGTTTTTTTTTGTAGTTTTTGCCTTTTTTTAGTTTTTTCAGTTTTGACGTCACCTGATCCAGTTTTTTCAGGTGACGTCACCTGATCCACACATCCACAGACAGACAGACAACTTATTTTTATATATAGATAGAAGATAGAAGATAGATCTATATATATAAAAATAAGTTGTCTGTCTGTCTGTGGATGTGTGGATGGATGTGTCAGGTGACGTCACCTGAAAAAACTGGATCAGGTGACGTCAAAACTGAAAAAACTAAAAAAAGGCAAAAACTACAAAAAAAACTAAAAACTAATAAAAAAAATAAAAAAGCTAAAAAACTAAAAAAACTATAAAGGTAAAAACCAATAAAAAACTAAAAAAAAACTGAAAAAACTAAAAAAAGGCAAAAACTACAAAAAAAAAATAAAAACTAATAAAAAAAGTAAAAAAGCTAAAAAACTAAAAAAACTAAAAAAACTAAAAAAAGGTAAAAAACTAAAAAAAATAAAAAATAAAAAAAAACTAAAAAAAAGGAAAAAACTGAAAAATAAGCTAAAATAAAGGTAAAAACCAATAAAAAACTAAAAAGAAAAAAAGGAAAAAACTAATAAATGACGACACTCAAAGAGAAAGCGACCAGGACAAAAGGAATGTTCGATTAGCAATCAACAAAGCACCGGGACACAGGGAGTATAAATGACGACCAGGACATAAGTAAAAAAAAAAAACTATCTATATATATAAAAATAAGTTGTCAAACTAAAAAAAGGCAAAAACTACAAAAAAAACTAAAAACTAATAAAAAAGCTAAAAAACTAAAAAAACTAAAAAAAAGGCAAAAACTACAAAAAAAACTAAAAACTAATAAAAAAAAATAAAAAAGCTAAAAAACTAAAAAAACTAAAAAAACTAAAAAAAGGTAAAAAACTAAAAAAACTAAAAACTAAAAAAAACTAAAAAAAAGGAAAAAACTGAAAAATAAGCTAAAATAAAGGTAAAAACCAATAAAAAACTAAAAAAAAAAACTGAAAAAACTAAAAAAAGGCAAAAACTACAAAAAAACTAAAAACTAATAAAAAAAGTAAAAAAGCTAAAAAACTAAAAAAACTAAAAAAATGACGACCGGGACACAGGGAATATAAATGACGACCGGGACACAGGGACACAACTACAACGGGGACACCGGGGGAAACAGGGGGATATAAATGACGACCGGGACAAAAAAACTAAAAAGAAAAAAAAACTAAAAACTAATAAAAAAACTAAAAAATCTAAAAATCTAAATAAGCTAAAAAAGAAAAAAAAAGGAAAAAAATAAAGGAGAAAAACAAAACTAAAAAACGAATGTATATACAGACCGGGACACCGGGATACAAATGACGACCGGGACACAGGGAATATAAATGACGACCGGGACACAGGGACACAACTACAACGGGGACACCGGAGGAAACAGGGGGATGTAAATGACGACCGGGACACCGGGACAGGGAATGGTCGATTAGCAATCACCATCAACAAAGCTCAAGGGCAATCATTAGAATCATGAGGTATAGATCTGAATACAGATTGTTTTCCCATGGACCATTATATGTTGCATGTTCAAGAGTCGGTAAACCTGACAATCTATTTATATGCAAAGACAATGGGACAGCAAAGAATGTTGTATATTCGCAAGTTTTACGTAGTTAAAACCATATATATATATATCTATCTATATTCACAGGTGGGACATAGGGACACAACTACAATGGCGCGTAACTATTATGGCGCGTAACGACTTACGCGCGCGGGGGGGCTTGGGGGGGGCGCGAAGCGCCCCCACCAACTAGGTGTTGGGGTGGCGCGAAGCGCCACCCCAACAGCTAGTATATATATATATATACATTATATATATAAAAATAAGCTGTCTGTGTGTGGATCTGTGGATGGATCAGGTGACGTCATGTTTCGGAAACTGAAAAAACTAAAAAAAGGCAAAAACTACAAAAAAAACTAAAAACTAATAAAAAAAAATAAAAAGGCTAAAAAACTAAAAAAACTAAAAAAACTAAAAAAAGGTAAAAAACTAAAAAAACTAAAAACTAAAAAAAAAACTAAAAAAAGGAAAAAACTGAAAAATAGAAGAGAAAAAGAAAACTAATAAAATTAAGAATGAAAATAAAAAAAAATAAAAAAGATAAAAACTAAAAAAAAAAGTAAAAAGAAAAAACGAAAAAAAACTAAAAAAGCTAAAAAAAAGGTAAAAACCAATAAAAAACTAAAAAGGAAAAAAACTAAAAAAAATTTTCATCTAAAAAACTAAAAAAAACTAAAAAAGGTAAGAATTAAAAAAGAAAAAAATAAATGACGACACTCAAAGAGAAAGCGACCGGGACAAAAGGAATGTTCGATTAGCAATCAACAAAGCACCGGACACAGGGAGTATAAATGACGACCAGGACATAAGTAAAAAAAAAAAACTAAAAAAACTAAAAAGAAGGTAAAAACTACAAAAAAACTAAAAAGAAAAAAAAACTAAAAACTAAAAAAAAAATTAAAAAATCTAAAAATCTAAATAAACTAAAAAAGAAAAAAAAGAAAAAAGGAAAAAAATAAAGGAGAAAAACAAAACTAAACAACGAATGTATATACAGACTGGGACACCGGGATACAAATGACGACCGGGACACAGGGAATATAAATGACCATACATAAGCCATAATGACCAGGACATAAGTAAAAAATATAAATGACGACCGGGACACAGGGACACAACTACAACAGGGACGCCGGGGGGCACAGGGGGATATAAATGACGACCGGGACACCGGGACAGGGAATGGTCGATTAGCAATCACCATCAACAAAGCTCAAGGGCAATCATTAGAATCATGAGGTATAGATCTTAATACGGATTGTTTTCCCATGGACCATTATATGTTGCATGTTCAAGAGTCGGTAAACCTGACAATCTATTTATATGCACAGACAATGGGACAGCAAAGAAGGTTGTATATTCGCAAGTTTTACGTAGTTAAAAACATATATATAATATATCTATCTATATTCACAGGTGGGACATAGGGACACAACTACAATGGCGCGTAACTAATATGGCGCGTACGAAAAAAAACTAAAAAAGCTAAAAAAAAAGGTAAAAACCAATAAAAAACTAAAAAGGAAAAAAACTAAAAAAAATTTTCATCTAAAAAACTAAAAAAAACTAAAAAAGGTAAGAACTAAAAAAGAAAAAAATAAATGACGATACTCAAAGAGAAAGCACCGGGACACAGGGAGTATAAATGACGACCAGGACATAAGTAAAAAAAAAACTAAAAACTAATAAAAAAACTAAAAAATCTAAAAATCTAAATAAACTAAAAAAGAAAAAAAATAAAAAAGGAAAAAAATAAAGGAGAAAAACAAAACTAAAAAACGAATGTATATACAGACTGGGACACCGGGATACAAATGACGACCGGGACACAGGGAATATAAATGACCATACATAAGCCATAATGACCAGGACATAAGTAAAAAATATAAATGACGACCGGGACACAGGGACACAACTACAACGGGGACGCCGGGGGGCACAGGGGGATATAAATGACGACCGGGACACCGGGACAGGGAATGGTCGATTAGCAGGTGGGACATAGGGACACAACTACAATGGCGCGTAACTTATATGGCGCGTAACGACTTACGCGCGCGGGGGGGCTTTGGGGGGGGGGGGGCGCGAAGCGCCCCCACCAACTAGGTATATGGATAGCTGGGAATGGGACATTGAAGGAGATAGGGCCCCAACTTGTACCTCCATTAATGCAGAGTGAACGTCCTTGTTTTATTGTGATTTGAACAAGGCGAGACATTTATACTTTTCTGCTAAAAAGAGCAATCAAAATCGATAGCTTTGCAGAATTTTACAAAAAAAAGCCAAAATCAAAAACTAAAAACCCGCAAAAAACTGAAGGGATTGCAAAATGAAAAAAAGCCGTATAAAAAAAAAAAAAAAAAAATTGAACGTAACTAAAATCAAAATCGGAACTAAAAATAAATCAGTCGTGAGACAGTCCTTTGAGCCGGACATCCATGCCTTAGTGTGCATTCGTCCACGATGTGGGTTCTTAATTGATTAACTCGGTTGACTGGCTTAGAAGTAATCATCATTACAAAAAATATATTAAAAATATAAAAAAAAAATTAATAGCAAGCCAAAAATTAATTGACACTTAATTAGACAGTTAATCAATTAAAGTCTTAAGTGATTAACTCATGGGTTGTCTAGATTGGAAGTCATCATCATTACAAAAAATATATCAAAAATATAATAAAAAAAAATATATAAAAAATTAATAGAAAGCAAAAAAAAGCAATAATAAAAACAAGACAGCATCTAAATCCAAGAAAACCCAACAATTTTCAGTGCCCATCCTTTTGCATGCGATGCAAAGATATTGAAGAAAGAAGACAAAATAAACTGTTTATTTATTACAAAATAAATTATATACTGAAACCACAAAAACCGCAAAAACTGAAGGAATTGCAAAATGAACAAAAGCCGTAAAAAAAAAAAAAAAAAAATTGAACGTAACTAAAATCAAACTCTAATTTATCGAAATAATAAAATTATCTAAAAAAAATCAGTCGCGAGACAGTCCTTTGAGCCGGACATCCATGTCTTAGTTTGCATACGTCCACAATGTGGGTTCTTAATTTATTAGCTCGGTTGACTGGCTTAGAAGTCATCATCATTACAAAAAATATATTAAAAAAAAATATTAATAGCAAGCCAAAAATTAATTGACAATTAATTAGACAGTTAATCAATTAAAGTCTTAAGTGATTAACTCACGGGCTGTCTGGATTGGAAGTCATCATCATTACAAAAAATATATTAAAAATATAATAAAAAATATATATAAAAAAAATTAATAGAAAGCAAAAAAAAGCAATAATAAAAATAGGACAGCATCTAAATCCAACAAAAACCCAACAATTGTCAGTGCCCATTCTTTTGCATGCGAAGCAAAGATATTGAAGAAATTAGACAAAATACACTGTTTATATATTACAAAATAAATTATATACTGAAAATATAAATATAAATTATATACTGAAAGTATATGGAAAATATTTCCATATACTCTTGATATTGCAGCATGTAGTATTGACCTCAATAAAAAATAAAAGGTAAAATATCAACTATACAGAGTGACATATGAAGCGTTTGGTTGACCTACTTTAAATAGAAACCAAGCATAAATTTTGGCTTGGGTTTCGTTCAAATTAAAATCAACTTGGTGGAGTGTGATGAAAATGTTGAGAGAAATGAGAAAAACACAAGACAGATAGTCTGAGTGAGAGGCACAGCTGGCATAAGGCTTTTCCATGATTTTATGAAAATAATGTCATTTCACTTGCTGATAGATAGTCTATCACCATCTATCCTAAGGCAAAACTAAGGTAGATGGGCAGGAAATAAGAGAAATTCAAATATTCTATGAGTTTTATTAGCCATTTGAAGGCAATTGGAGACCCTAAATGAAAGGTTTTCTTAGTAGTGTTTTCTACTTAGTAGTAGTTTGTAGTAGTTAGTAGTAGTTTTCTACTTAGTAGTAGTTTGAAAGGTTTTCTTAGTTTTCTAAGTAGAGGTTTACAAAGAATTCTTCGTATCACAGTTATGAGACTAGAAATATGGATGATTAGTCTCATAACTGTGAGTCTCATAACAGTCTCATAACTGTGTATATGATTCATATCATATACCAACTAGGCCTAGTTTTTCGTGCTTTTCTCCCCATGGGTCTATGTCATATATATGCATGTATGTGTGATTAATAAATAAATGAACTTAAACATGAGTGTTGCAGCTCTCGAGGGCAGGTTTTCGTCCAAGGTTTGATGGACCAGTAGTATGGAATTCTTTACCAACAAGTATAAGGTTATCAGAAAATGTAGTTGCAACAAGGAGTTGCAAATGAAGTATTAGTGGGAGTAGTTTAGTAGCAGTAACGGTAAAAGTAGCAGTGGCAGTAGTATTAGCAGTTGCAGTGACACATTACCTTTTGTCAATTGACCTTTCCCTTTAAGTATTCTCTGAAAGTTTCACCTTAATACCCAAATCCATTCTTGAAATACCCCCTTTTGACAATCTGCTTGCAAATTGTGTACTTTTAGTTAGTTCAAACTCCCCTTAATGTTCCGTAAACATTTTGGGAGCTTATTTTCCCCCTGTAAAATCCCACCCCTCGCCAAAATTTATCCTAGGAAATTCCCACCCAGAAAATCCTCCACCCCTGGAAAATCATCCCTGAAAATCTTCCCCACTGAAAAATCCCCGTGGAAAATTCCCACCGGAAAATTCCCACGAACACAAAATTGAGCAGTCAAAGAAAAAGTACAAAATAGGTAGCTCAAAATGTCGATCAGCCACTCATTAAAAGTTACGAGCCTGAGAAGTTTCCTCATTTCCAAAAAATTAAAATCCTGAAAAGCATGATTTGCGCTCATTACTTGCAGTTAAAAAAATTTCTTTTTGCATTTAGTTTTTGAACGTTTTTAAATTAATGCATGTTTTGATTTTGGCTCACGGCACATGAATAATTAAAACGAAATTTGCAAATTAATTTGTTATGGCACTTGGTATTTACCAAGTGACATTCAGCGATCGAAATTTCTGTCGGTCTATCGGTCTGTCGATCTCGGTGTTGCTAGTTTGGGCACTTCCAGATAAGCTAGGAAGATGACATTTGGCAAGCGTATCAGAGACCACACCAGATTTAGAAATTAAAGTACAATTTGGAAAAATTAGAAAAAATGAGGTATT
>NC_088870.1:22970732-23026650 GCF_032884065.1 Artemia franciscana
TTGCTTACGTAGCCTATTACAGGGAAGTATACAATATATTTTTTGAATGCGGGAGTAATTTCTGCCAGTGAAATTTCTTACGAGGAGAATTTCCCATGGCAGGTAAGTTACTAGGGGGTAGATTTCTCCTGACAAATTTTACACCAGGGGAATTTGCTAGAATTCTTACACGAAGTTTTGCCGTAATACCACGATCCTCCTGGGAATAGGTCTAAGTTATAAATTTTGTCTGTTGCTTACGACGTCTATTATAGGGAAGTATACATACATTTTTTGAGTGGGGGAGATTTTCTTCTAGTAAAATTTTTAACGGGGATAATTGCCAATGAGAGGGAAGTTTCTAGGGGGTAAAATTTTCAGGAGAAATTTGACACCAGGGGAATTTGCTAGAATTCTTATACGAAGTTTTACCGTAAAAAGTAGGGCGATGAGGGAGGAACAATCCCTTTCATGTACAGAATATTTTCTGTTCTCTTTAAGTTGGAAGATATACTATCAACCATAAGTTGTCGAGCCAGCTCTTACTAGGTTTTATTTCTCGTTTGAATCTCTTTAATTTCAATTCCAAGATAGATCATTGGCAGGTGATCGGAATTCCTTGATGTGGCTGAATTAGCGCAATGGATGTTTCCTGAATTTGTGAAGATACTTTTGTTATATGGTTTTAAGATATATTAAATAAAAAAACAAATTTTTTTTAACTGAAATTAAAACTTAAAACGAACAGAAATTACTCCATACATGAAAGGGACTGTTCTCTCTTCAACACCCCGCTCTTTACGCTAAAGTCTGACGCTTTCTCTCCACTCCATTTTTTAAAACATTAAAAAACTTTAGCGTAAAGAGCGGGGTTTTGAAGAGAGAACAGCCCCTTTCATATACGGAGTAATTTCTGTCCGTTTTAAGTTTTAATATCGCTCCATACTTTCAGTTAAAAAAAAAACTTTTAACTTTTTTTTATTTAATTTCTGAACGTTTTTGAATTAAAGCATGTTTTGATTTTGGCTATACTGGAGCCAACTGGAATAATTAAAACGAAATTTGTATATATTTTTTTTTTTTTTGCTAAATGTTTTTCTCATAGTTTTGATCAGACATTTTTAGAGAAAAAGGAGCAGAGGAGGCCTAGTTACCCTCCAATTTGCGGCTACTTAAAAAGGCAACTAGAGCTTTTAATTTTTTACGAACGTTTTTGTAACTTACGAATTAAGTTACGTAAAGAACTTCTATATTCGTATGTTTTTACTACTTATATGAGGGGGTTTGCCCCCTCGTGAATACCTTGCTCTTCATACTAAAGCTTATATTGTGTCCCAATTCCTTAAGAATTCCCAATTCCCTGAATCACAAAGACCGTAGAATAAATAGTTGAAAATACTAAAAATACTTTAGCGTACAGAGCGAGGTATTAGAAGGAAGTGAACCCCTCATATGCGTAATAATTTACTGTTCGTTTTAAGTTTTAATGCTCCTCATTACTTTCAGTTGAAAAAAGTTTTTCATATTTTTTAAATGCTGGAAAATTCTGCGCCCCCTTCATGGAAATTCTCTTTCCCCATGGAAAGTTTTCCCCACAATCCCTCACCCTCCCCCAACCAAAACATTCACCTGAAAACGTCAATACACTTCCCAAAACCATTACTTTGGGAAACAAATGAGCGTGGGAGGGGCCTAGGTGCCCTCCAATTCTTTTGGTCACCTAAAAGGGCACTAGAACTTTTCATTTCCGTTAGAATGAGCTTTCTTGCAACACTCTAGGACCACTTGGTCGATACGATGACCCCTGGGGAAAAAAAAAACAAACAAACAAACACGCACCCGTGATTTGTCTTCTGGCAAAAAAAATACGAAATCCCACATTTTTGTAGATTGGACCTTGAAATTTTTTCTACAGGGTTCTCTGATACGCTGAATGCGAAGGTGTAATTAAGATTCTATGACTTTTAGGGGGTGTTTCCCCCTATTTTCCAAAATAAGGCAAATTTTCTGAGGCTCGTAACTTTTGATGACAAAGACTAAATTTGATGAAACTTATATATCTAAAATCAGCGAAAAAAAATCCAATTCTTTTGATATATCTTTTAGCATCGAAATTCCGTTTTTTAGAATTTCGTATACTATTGAGCCGGGTCGCTCCTTACTACAGTTCATTACCACGAACTGTTTGATTAGATATTTTAATGTCTTGAAATTTGCTATTTAAAATTGGATTTTCAGAGAGAAAATAGTGGATCCAGGACGCATAATAGGTTGCTTGGATAAACTTGCAAACAAAGAAATACCTGCTAATTTAAAGAGAACCTCGACAATTATACGTCGTAGGTAGGTAGTGGGAATGGTCTAAAGTGCTAAAGAGTTTGGCCTTTATTTTAATGTTTTAGGATGAACAGAGGAGGTGATATGCCATATAATGCAGAGCTTTTATTGGATGAAAATGGGCAGTAAAGTGGCCACTATTTCTCACAATATTCCAAAATTAATAATTAATATTAACAATAATAATAACAAATAATAAGAAAATTAATAATTTTTGTGCTTCTCATACATTTACCTTCTATTATACAAATCCCCTAAAAAACAACTAGGCTATGTTGGAAAAGCCATCCCTCTTCGCAAAAAAAAAGCAAACCCAAAAAACCAAAACAGACAGCCAAAAAAGTAATGATAGGCCTATCAATTTCTTTGCCTCAGTGCCATAGCAAGACTCGGAAACAAATTTTTGACATTAAAAAGAAGTAAATATTTTGCTTTTCAATCCTGTTGTGACAACACAATCCTAAAATATCATTTTGACAGCCTAAAGAAGTTAGAATTTTAAATTTCTCCTCCTTGTTATTACGAAATGAAGATTTTCGCCTCGTAGTTGTCTTTTGCGGTAATACGGACAGATTCCGTTGATAAACCTGAATTTAATTAAATAATTTTGGCGGTATGCAACATTAGTAAAATCTAACAAAGACCGCACAAAGTGACTAAAATCTTGTTTCAAACTGGTTTGCGAAAAAAAAAACAGTCTTAAATTAAAAAATTTATGAAAAACTCAACTATTAAAAATCAATAACAAAGTAAAATTACTTTCGTCCAGACCCAAACCAGAGCAAGCAGTCCCAACCACAAATACAACGCCATGTCATGAGGGGAGGGGGGTGCGCCCCCGTGCCCTCCTTGGATCCGCCCCTGTTCTGATTGAAAGATCTAGCTGTCATTTGAAGACTTGGCTGCTTTGAGGTGAAGACGCTTACATTAGTGAATTTCAGATGCTTAAAACAAATTTAAGGTGGATCTCCGAGGTTTGAAGCCAATGCTATTTTCCTATAGCAGTGAAATGCGTATTAACAACAGACACGAGCCGATTCTTTGATGAAAAAATTACTGTGGCTTCATTGAAAGCTTTGACATGAATAGGCCGAACAAATTTGCATTTTTTTTCTTTAGAGCTTCATAAGAAATTAATTAGTGGGGACACCTCTAATTTTGAAAAGTAGCAATAAAATTACTTTTAGAAGACGTAGAGAATTGTAAAGTAGCCTCTCCATTTGCCACAAGATTTAAAAAATTTTGGCCGTGAATTTTTTTTTTTATTGTCATCAGTTTCCTTTAAAATTTGTCATTTAAGATATTCTTCCTTTACTGTTTAAAAGGGTTGTACTAATCATATAGCCTTGATTTTTGTGTCGTTTTGTAGATCTTATACCGACAAATAATCCCAAAGATTCTTAAGTTTGTAGTTATAACAGATGATTTTTAGCAATAATTCTTAGTATTCAAGATTTCCTCCTTTCTCATTGGCTTAAGCACTCCTTGAGGGGTTTGCCAGAATATCATTAAGAATGTTGACATCTCCTTAGCATTAAGACCAGATTTAAAAGGAAGTTGAAAACATGTATAATTGGCAACAACACCTTGAGGCAATATCATTTTAACACCATACGAATTGGAATTTGTTAGGTTACAAAGCAGATAAGAGTTTGGCTTTACAAGTAAAGAAACACCGATTGTATGCCTATAAAATGTATGAACATTATTTTTAAAAAGAATATTATTCTTAAAACCACATCATTTTAAACATTATTGGCCTTTAAAAGTAAAGAAACACCGATTGTAGACCTATAAAATGTATGAACATTATTTTTAAAAAAGAACATTATTCTTAAAAACACATTATTTTAAACATTATTGGCCTTTAAAAGTAAAGAAACACTGATTGTAGGCCTATAAAATGTATGAACATTATTTTTAAAAAGAACATTATTCTTAAAAACACATTATTTTAAACATTATTGGCCTTTAAAAATAAAGAAACATCGATTGTAGGCCTATAAAATGTATGAATATTATTTTTAAAAAGAACGTTATTCTTTAAAACACATTATTTTAGACATTATTGGCTCTTAAAAGTAAGGAAACGCCGATTGTAGGGCTATAAAATATACGAACATTATTTTTTTAAATCTGAAGTTGTATTCGTCGGATATTCGTCCATTTTAGTTCCACGGGATCTCATTTTATTCCTAATAGTGCCGTATCTTAGAATATTTTGGTTTTTCTCCATCATCTCATATAGTTGATGATTTATAAGCTCGTTCATAAATGACTGATTACCCCGGTTTGGAACCGGGGTAATCATATACTTTGCTTTACGGAGTAATGCATATACTTATTAAATTAATGTCATTTAAAGTGATATGTTCCTGAAGGTACATAATAAACATTAGGCACCCTTGCCCTGGGGTCATAAATACAGGTAAGGGAGGAAGGAAACCCCTTAGGGGTATTTAATAAATTTTTGAAACTACTTATATTTATATACTATTCATCAAAAACAAGAGCTAAGAGCTCATATGGCACTTGTGACAAGGTCAAGAAGAGCCAAGAGCTCATATGATAGGAGCTCTAGCAAAATTCTAAGAATCAATAGATTGCTTTAAAAGGAAAATCAGAGGCTTAATACTGGTCGGGATTTAAAATAAGAGCTTTGAGATACAAGGTACTTCTAAATATCAGAATTCATTAAGATCCGATCATCCACTCGTAAGTTAAAAATACCTCAATTTTTCAAATTTTTCCTCTCCCTTCAGCCCTCCAGATGGTCGAATCGGGAAAACAACTGTAACAAGTCAATTAGTGCAGCTCCCTGACATGCCTACCAATTTTTATCGTCCTAGCACGTCCAGAAGCACTAAACTCACCAAAGCACTGAACCACACCACCTAACTCCCCCAAAGAAAACGGATCCAGTCCAGCTACGGCAATTACGTATCTACGCCGTTTATAAGCGTTTTCCAAGATTTCCAGTTTCCCCCTCCAATTCCCCCCCAATGTCAAAAGATCTGGTCGGGGTTTGAAAGAAGAGCTCTGAAACCTGAGTTTCTTCTAATTATAAAATTTTATTAAGGTCTGGTCACCCATTCTTAAGTTAAAAACACCTCAATTTTTCTAATTTTTCCAAATTAACAACTTCTAGCTCCCTCAAAGAGAACGGATCCGTACCAGTAATGCTGGTCCCCCCACCCCTAATGACACTGAATCTGGTAGGGATTTAAAATGAGAGATCTGAGTTTCGAGGTCCTTCTAAATATGAAATTTCATAAAGGTACGATCACTCTTTCATAAGTTAAAATTCCTAATTTTTTCTATTTTTTAGAATTAACCCTCCCTCCCCCAACTCCCCTAAAGAGAACAGATCTGTTCCAGTTATGTCAATCCCGTTTCTAGGACTTGTACTTAGTTTCACCACCAAGTTTCATCCCCACCCCTGTACTATAAGCATTCTCCAAGATTTTAGGTCCCCCCCAACTTCCTCTTCGCCGGATCCGGTCGAGATTTAAAATAAGAGCTCTGAGACGTGATATCCTTCCAAATATCAAATTTCTATAAGATCCAATCTCTCCTTCGTCACTCGGAAATACCTTATTTTTTTAATTTTTTAGAATTAACAATCCTCCTCCCAACTCCCCCGAAGACAGCAGATCCGTTCCAGTTATGTCAATCTCATATCTAGGACTTACGATTGTGTTTACCACCAGGTTTCATCCCGATCCATCCACTCTAAGCTTTCTCCATGATTTTAGGCTCCCCCTCCCATCTCTCCCCCAATGTCACCGGATCCGGTCGGAATTTAAAATAAGAGCTATGAGACACGATATCCTTCCAAACATCAAATTTCACTGGGGTCTGATGACTCTTTCCTAAGTTAAAAATACCTCATTTTTTCAGAATTAACCCCCCTCCCCCCCAAATCCCCCAAAGAGAGCGGATCCGTTCTAGTTAGGTCAATTGCGTATCTAGGACTTGTGCTTACTTTTCCCATCAGGTTTCATCCTGATCCCTCAACTCTAAGTGTTTTCCAAGATTTTAGGTTCCCCCCTCAATTCCCCCAATTTCACCGGATCCAGTTGGGATTTGAAATAAGAGCTCTGAGACGCAACATTTTTCCAAACATCAAATTTCGTTAAGATCCCGTCACCCGTTCGTAAGTTAAAAATATTTCATTTTTCTATTAACCGAAATTTTTCTGAAATATTACCGGCCCCCGAAAAATATTATTTTTCCGAATTAACCGGCCCCCACCCCCTCCAGATGGTCAGATCGGGAAAATGACTATTTCCAATTTAATCTCCCTGATACGCCTGCCAAATTTAGCTGTCCTAGCTTACCTGGAAGTGCCTAAAGTAGCAACTAAATCTCAACGTAATTAGAGTTTATTTATCAACATGGTTTGGACTTCGACAGAATGCTGAAATTTCTCAAATAGAATTTACTTACTAAAATTTATATGCTATTCACCAACACTAATAATTAACCTATAATAGTCTACTATTCAAACAACCCTAATAGGTTAAGGTTAATAATACTGCTACTAATACATTATGACCCCTAAACAATCTCTATACTATTCGCATGTCAATGCTCTTCACATGTCAATGAAAAATCCACTTTCAATATTCACTTTCAGTGTCGGACCAAGTAATTTTCTCACATCCACTGTCTTCTGGCTCCAAAGTCCGTTTCATTCCGCGATTTTCTGCAGCCCGGACTAAGGCAGGCTCTCTAAGTGGCATGTTCCTAATCAATCGCGAGTCTAATATCTCCGTAAGTAAACAATCGCTCCAAAACTCCTGAAGCTTTGGTAATATAAACAAAAAATACTCTTTTGATCTCGGAATAGTTAAAATTTCCACATCATGCTCATGGTGATATACCACCAAGTGACATTCTTCTTGATTGGTGATTTCTAGCTGACCTTGAATTTGAGCATAGTATTTGTGATTTTTCTTTAACTCCAATTTTGAATTGTGTGACCATAGGAAAATGTTCTTTACCAATCCTTTTTGGGATGCCACTTCCCTTATGGTCATTCCTCTGGGAATATTATGGACAGTCTTCACTTCAACTGGTGTGCCGTTTTCTAAGCGACAATCAAGAGAAGCTCCAAGAAACTGGATATTTGGATGAATGAGTAGTCCCATTTGATCTCCTTTTATTAATGATACTCCCTCTCTCTGCTCGTACGCCGTCAGTGTAATAGCCTCCAGTAGAATTCCCCTAAGCATTGGAATAGATTTGAAATTAGAATTAATTCGGATATTCTTGACTATGGGTGCGGTTGGAGTATTTTATTTTTCGAGAAGCTATTCTATGAAAATAAGTGGCAGTAATCCTTTTGCTCCTCTCAAATATCCAGTTATCATTTTGCCCCTTTGTGTTTACGTAGATCTCCTGCAGTTTGGCTCCATCCAGATTCATATTTTTTGCAACATAATCAGCCTTTGCGATTTCAAATTCCTCTGGATTCATATCAGGCTTGTTGCAATTTGGTCCGTAATTTTGATCGCCTTTAGGCGAACTCTGATTCTCTTTCTTTTTGGCCAGAAATCTCCCACCCATGGTTGCGTAATATCTTTTCTTATTTGTTTTTGTCCGTTTCCGAAGATTAGAAGTTTTCACCGTGTATTCCTTTGTTATTTTGCAAGGACAGTAGCCAAATGTTTTTTTCCATGTAGAAGATTGCCATTTCGGGCCCAAGGAGTAGGAGAGGCTTGCTCCACTTATCCTAGCATGGTATGACCAACGTTTCGAGCGGCTTATTTGTTTTCCGCCGACGAATTTCACTGCAACAGACATATAATTCTCGGCAAGATTGGTCGTTGCATCGTTTCTTAATAAGTCCGCTTTTTTACAAATATTTTCCACGCCAGCTTTTACATCCTCCAAAATAGTTTTCGGAAGGTTATTATAGCGGTTCTCCACAGTTTCTAAGACCCCATTCTTTTTGGCACAGCCAGAATCACACTGTTTATGATTACGAAACACATGCTCTGGACCTCTTCGTAAGAGTTGTCTTAGATTTTCGGCAGACCCACCATCAGCCGAGTTCTTTTTTATTGCACCTCGTAGATTTTTGGTTAGCTTTAGAATTATGTCATTTGAAAGAAATTTGCTGTGCATCCCTTTTTTTGTCTTCACAACATTATGGAGGTATTTTGTATAGTTCTTGGTCACGTGATTGGCACATTCTTCTTTTTAGATATATGATCCGTATGAAACACTTTGTCTTAGCTTGTAAAAAACACTAGAATCGCCGTCTCCGATGTATTGTAAATACTGAAGGCTATGCAGGCTTCACTTTGGCGAAAACCTTCAACAAGAATGTCGGTTAAGTAATATTTTATGCTCGTTTTAAGTTTTAATGTTGATCATTACTTCCAGTTGAAAAAAAATATTTTCTCATTGTCTTTTTATAAATGATGCTAGAAAATCCTGCGACCCCTTCATGGAAATTCTCTTCCCTCATGAAAAATTCCTCCATGGAAAGATCCTCCCACGTAACCAGCCCCCCCCCCCCCGACCCACCCTAACCCCAACACAAAAAAAGTCCCCCTGAAAACGTCTGTACACTTCATAATTAACAACTACTATGTGTAAACAATGGTCTAAGTTTATAAGTTGCCGCCCCTCCCCCGGGAACTGAGGTGGATTTAGTCATCCCCAAAGACATATTTATTAGGTTTTTGACTGAGTTAAACAGAATGGTTATCTCAAAATTTTGATCCGGTGACCTTGGAGAAAAATGTGCGTTGGAGGGGGCCTCGGTGCCCTCCAGTTTTTCGGTCACTTAAAAAGGACACTAGAACTTTCAATTTACGTTAGAATGAACCCTCTTGCGACATTCTAGGACAACTAGGTCGATACAATCATCCCTGAGGAAAAAAACAACAAAGAAAAAACAAAAATACGCACCCGTTATCTGTCTTCTGGCAAAAATACAAAATTCCAACTTTTTTATGATAGGGGCTTGAAACTTCTACAGTAGGGTTCTCGGATACGCTGACTCTGATGGTGTGATTTTGTTAAGATTATGTGACTTTTAGAGGGTATTTCCGCCTATTTTCTAAAATAAGGCACATTTTCTCAGGCTCGTAACTTTTGACCGGTAAGACTAAACTTGATGAACCTTGTATATTTAAAATCAGCATTAAAATGCTATTCTTTTGATGTAACTATTTGTATCAAAACTTCGTTTTTTAGAGTTTTGGTTACTATTGAGCCCCTTCGCTCCTTTCTACAGTTCGTTACCACGAACTGTTTGAACTTGTACATGAATAAAAGTAATATAATCTACAATAACGTTGGAATAGAACTTGCCAATGTCTCAGGTTTTCCCATCCTTTATTTGTTCTTATTTTTTTTCTGCCCATTGTGAAAATTCAAATGCTAAACTGTTATCTGACTTGTAACCAACCAAATTTCAATGGTCAGCTGTTACCAATTAGACATGTGAAACAAAATTTAAATTCCCTTTAAATCCGGTCGTAATATTTAACAGTATTTAAACATTCTGGTACAACCCTCAAGAGAGCAATTAAGCCAATGAGAAAGGAGAAAATCTCGTTGCGTATTCAATGCTATAGGAAATAGAATTTGCTTCAAACCTCGGAGATCCACCTTAAGATATAATAAACCATATAACAAATATATCTACACAAATTTAGGAAACATCCATTGCGCTAATTGAGCCACATCAAGGAGTTCTCACCATCCGCCAATGATCTATCTTGGAGATGCAATTAAAGAGATTCAAACGAGAAATAAAACCTAGTAAGAGCTGGCTCGACAACTTATGGTTGATAGTATATCTTCCTTTTAAGTTTTCAAACTTAAAAAGAACAGAAAATATTCCGTATATGAAAGGGATTGTCCCTCCCTCATCGCCCTGCTCTTTACAGCAAAACTTCGTATAAGAATTCTAGCAAATTCCCTTGGTGTTAAATTTCTCATGAAAAATTTACCCCCTAAAAAACTTCCCTCTCATTGGAAATTCTCCCCGTGAAAAATTTTACTAGCAGAAAATCTCCCCCACTCAAAAAATGTATGTATACTTCCCTATAATAGGCTGCGTAAGCAACAGGCAAATCTTATAACTTAGACCTATGCTCAGGAGGATCGTGGTATTAAGGTAAAACTTCGTATAAGAATTCTAGCAAATTCCCCTGGGATAAAATTTCTCATGAGAAATTTACCCCCCTAGAAATTTACCTCCCATGGGAAATTCTCCCAGTGAAGAATTTCACTTTCAGAAAATCTCACCCACTCAAAAAATTTATGTATACTTCCCTATAATAGGCTACGTAAGCAACGGGCAAATTTTATAACTTAGACCTATTCCCAGAAGGATCGTGGTATCTCGAAAGGTATAATTATTCGGTCTTTCGACTATTCTGAACAAAATGATGCTTCTACCACAAACAAATTACCGCAACACCAAGCCGCCTGAGGTCAACACGGCTAAGCTTAGTCCTCTTCCATCCCAATCTATTCAAAGCTTCCCTCTTTACACTCTACCAGAAAATTCCCATTTCATTTAGCTTTCTTTATGAAATCCTCCCACCCCAACCGTGGATGACCAGCTTTCTGTTTAGCCCTAGACGGCTGGCCAACTTAGACCAATGTTTACATACAGTAATGGTTATTGGGAAGTGTACCGACATTTTCAGGGGCTTTTTTTCGTTTGTGTGTGGGGTTCAGGGGAGGGGGCTATATGGGAGGATCTTTCATTGGAGGAATATTTCATGGGGGAAGAGAAGTTCAATGAAAAGGGCGCAGAATTTTCTAGCATTACTATTAAAAAAAAAAACAACAATGAAAATATAAACATGAAAAAGTCTTTTCAATTGAAAGTAAGGAGAAGCATTAAAACTTAAAACGAACAGAGATTATTGCGCATATGAAGGGTTCTAAAAATACTTTAGCATAAAGAGCGAGGTATTTAGGAGGAGATAAATACTTCGCTCTTTATGCTAAATTATTTTTAGTAATTTCAACTATTTATTCTATGGCCTTTCTGATTCAGGGGTCATTCTTAAAGAATTGGTACAAAACTTAAGATTTAGTGTGAAGAGCGAGGTATTAACGAGGGGACAAACCCCGTCATATATATAATCAAAAATATAAGAATGTAAAAGTTTGTTACGTAAGTTAATTCTTAAGTTAAGTAGTATATTTTTTACTAATAAAAACGTTTGTTAAAAATTAAAAGTTCTAGTTGCCTTTTTAAGTAACCGAAAAATTGAAGGGTAACTAAACCTCCTTCCCCACCCCTCATTTCTCAAAATCGTCCGATCAAAACTAAGAGAAAGCCCTTTAGCAAAAAAAAATTAATATGCAAATTTCATTTTAATAATTTATGTATGGAGAGCCAAAATCAGACATGTATCAATTCAAAAACTTTCAGAAATTAAACACAAAAAACAAGTTTTTTGAAATGAAAGTAAGGAGCGACATTAAAACTTAAAACGAACAGAAATTACTCCGTATATGAAAGGGGCTTTTCCTCCTCGACACCCCGCTCCTTGCGCTAAAGTTTGATTCTTTCTCGCAACTCTACTTTTTAAAATAATAAAAACTTTAGCGTAAAGAGCGGGGCGTCGAGGAGGAAAAATTGTTATTTAATGTTGTTGTTATTTAATAACAAGACAAAGAGCCTGAGTCATAGCCAAGATAACAGCAGGGACTGACAGGACGAGAATATGTATTATTGCATAATAACTTTGTCACAATTTTTTGTAACAACATTTTTATACCATCTTACTTTCAACAGATTTATTTGAACTTTATCCCTCACCAGATTTTAGATTAAATTTACGACCATTTCCACTGCCTACCACGACGCATAATTGTTGAGGCTCCTTTTAAATTGAGGGTATTTCTTTGGGTAGTACCTTTCTTTGTTTATCCAATCGCAAGTTTATCCAAGCAGCCTATTATTCCCCCCGCCCCAAAAAAAGATTCCTGAATCCACTATTTTCTCTCTGAAAATCCAATTTAAAATAACATATTTCTTAAATTTATCCAAAAATATTTAACCTTTTAAAAATTAATATGTATTGAGACAAAGAGCTGATGCATTGAGCAGTTTGAACGGTTTATATTATAACCGGTTGTATTAAAATAAAGGCCGAACTCATTACCACTTTAGACCATTTCCACTACCTATCTATGATGCATAATTGTCAAGGTTCCCTTTTAATTGCGGGTATTTCTTTGTTTGCAAGTTTGTCAAAGCACCTATTATGCGCCCCCCCCCCCAAAGAAAATCCTGGATCCACTATTTTCGCTCTGAAAATACAATTTGAAATAACAAATTTCAAAACATTAAAATGTCTCATAACGAGACAAAGTGCCTGAGTCATAGATCTCAGCAAAGAATGTCTAAACAGGTTTTTTTCGAAGTGACCGAGAAAAAGCAAGGCTCTGACTGAGATTGTATATTATTGCGTAATATCTTTGTCAATAGGAGAAACATATGAGCTAGTATTAGCTAAACTGATAGCTTTTGCTAAATTCGAAAATGTGTAGCACTGTATAAGCAAAACTATTCAAATTAATGACCTACTTGTTCAGAAAACAGAGACAATTTTAATTGTGAAAAAATCAAATTTCTAGGTGGTATAATAAAGTAGTTATAGTAGATTGAATGTCAAAAAGTGTGAAGAGTGAACAAAGTGACCGAGTACCGGTCGTCTTACCCTATATGTTGTATAAAATGTAAAAGAATACCTGGCCCTATGTTTCATAGATTCAACTAAAAGTCTTTGAGGTATCTTATATCAAACTACATCTGACACATTTTAATGTTTTTTTTTTGCTTTAGATAACATATGACACCATTAAAGTTTCGCATTTGCTTTGCAAAAAATAGTCTTAAAAAGTGCCAAGTTTAGAGAGTTACATTAATATTCTTCTTGCTGATCAGTATAATTGTTTTTAAAGTTCCTTCTATTTAAAGCAGTTTAGAGAGATTCTGAGCCAACCATGGGTATATTGTTGTTACAAATGATTTTTCTCAAATGGGCTTGTCAAAAACAAATAGAACATATAATTTCTCTTTTGTATTATTTCAAGACTAGAATATCAGAAAACTAAGCATTCATATTGCTGATTGTATCTTAAGTAAATACAATCCCTGATGGAGTTTTGTTGGTACCTGTCTTAAAATTTATTTTTCTAAATAAAATACATATTGTTTGTAGGACAGCAGTGAAAAATGAGAGTAACTATGACTTGAGTTGTTTTTTTTTTTTTTCAATATTTCTTTTTCCAAATAATGTTTGTTTTGTGGTGACTTTTGTGTTCTTTCCTAAGTGACTGGCACTCTAGGTTAAGAATCCTTTATCCAAAGGTCACGAGTTTCATTCCTGGCATTAGCAGTTTATTTGGTTTGAGACAAAGGTCAGTGATGTGACTCTAAGTTCAGCCAGAATTGGCCCAAACTTAACAGGTTATCTAGAGAAATCTGGGGTCAGTAAGAAGGAAGGGCATGCAAAAGCATAGGATGACTGGCCTCTAGCTTCCTCTTCCTGGCTAAAGGACCACCTGGTCCTTTACTGGGCTTCTAACTTAGCCATAGAAGCTTTCTTTTAAATCCATTAAATATAAGTACAAAGGAAGAAATGCCAGTAAGGTGGTCCTTTTCCTTTTCAAGAGTGTAGGTCATAAAAGGTGGCTGGTGAATGTTTTACAAGGTTTAAAAATTTAGGGCAATTGCTCTGGTTTGCAACTGAGCACAAAAGTAGAATTTTGTGAATGTTACATTTATGTAATGTCAAGCATTTTAAGGTTAATGTTCATTGTTTTGTTTTAACTACCATGGCCCTAGGATTTTAGTGTATTAAAACCTACTTATGCCCATCCATTTTCATTTAAACATAGAGGAGTTCTATGTTTCCTAGCTTCAATAAATTTCTATGCAATTTTGAGACCAGGGTTATGAAGTAGGTCAAACCTTGCAAATGGAACTGTGGTATGACTAATTAATATTTAAGAAATGTATTTCAATTTAAAGATTAAAAAATCATTTAGAAAACATACAAGACCAATAAATAAAAGTATCCCTTTACAACCATTTAATGATGTGCAACAAATGTAGATCATCCCTAAGATTGAAATGAACAAAGCTTCAATTTTGAATCTGTTTTATTTAAACAGACTGAAGGGGCAAACCTCCAAGCTAGAACAAATTCAATCTCACTATTTGTGTATTTCCTTTTCAGTGGGAACTTTCTTAGGATTTTTTTCAACCAAGAAAAAACAGTAAGGACAGGATCGGGTATAAAAGACCTTCCACTTAGCCTACATACCCAGGGGAAAATCATGCAGCTATACTAATAATTAGTAATTTTTTTTGTTCATATTTTTGATTTACAAATAAAGTGAACATACCCCTTGACGCCTGTTTTATGTTGTTTACAAACATGATGAGTGCTTCAACTGCAAGTTTTTGAGCTCTTGAAAATGACCAAAACACACCCAAATAGTTTTTGTGCATAAAGAAATTGGTCTCAAACTCACTGTTTCATTATTAATCCATTTTTTAAAAATGTTGTATAATCTATGAGCACTGATTTTCTACAATTAAGGATTAATAAATTTAACAATATTATGCTGTTTTTCTTCTTCTTTGATGCCAAATTTTCAATTAAAATATGGGTTTTTGGTTATTTTTTTTGTTATTCACTGCCACAATTTGTTAAGTTAATTAAGGTCAAAGAGTGCTTAAACTTGAACTAGCAATATAAGCAATTATTATATTTGTAAAGAACATACAAAAAGGCATCAAGTGGTATATTCATTTTATTTGTAAGTCAAAATATGAACAACAAAAAATTTACCCCTAACATGCCTAATTTGCAAATATATAGCCCAAATTATATATTTCCAATGTTTTCTCCCACCTTTTACTTGTTTTTCCAGTTCTTGTTTCCCCACAGTTGCTTCAATTAACAGGTACTAGGGTTGAGGGATAGATTGGCAGAATCAATAGAAAATTTGTAATTTCAGCTATAGATTTTCATATGAATCTATAGCTGAGCGTCTGGGATACAAGTGGGTGCTTATAGGCGACTTAAACTGTGACATCACCGTTTCCTCGACACAAAAGGAAGCGCTTTTTCAGTGTCTACCGTCAGTATTTAAGGTCCTAACAAAAGACCTCAGTTTTACATATATCGACTGTAGTGGTTCTGTCTCAAATTTAGACCACTGTATCTGCCATCATTTATTACAAACTTCAGCAGGATGAAGATGAGAGAGATTATGATCATTTACCTCTGTATTTTGATATTATGGTTACTTCTGACATATACTCAAACCAACCCTCAGTGTCACATAAGTGGTTTGAAAAACGTGATTGGTCTAGTGCGAACATGCCTCTTTACCTTGCTACACTTGGAGCTCTACTGTCCATCGTACGTGTCCCTTTCCATCTTCTTTGCACAAAAGCCTACCCTATTATTGACAATACTTGTGCTGATTTGAATCGCTATTATCGTCACATTATCTTATGTATAAAGCAAGCTGAAGATGTGGCCATCCCACTGATCTGTGTCAGGCGGAATACCCAAAAACCAATTTGGAAGTGTGATCCTTTGCTGAAAAAAAGTTAAAAATAAGGCCAAATTCTGGTTAAGAATCTGGTCTGCCTGTGGTCGACCTTCTTGGGGTACTGTGTTTGATCTAAGACAAAAGACGAAACTCGAATATAAGTGCCATCTTCATGCTGTTTGTTACTCTGGTGAAACTTCTCTGAAAAGTAATAGTGAGTGGCGAAAAGTGATAAATTCTGCCAAGTTTCTGGATGCAAGTTCTAGTGATATTATATCTCGTTCATCTTGGATTGAACATTATTCAAAAATATTATCGAATGTTAATTATGCAGTGCATAAGCGTTTCTCATGTTTGCTTGAAAAAAAAATTGCCGTCACGTTTATGTCAGAGACATGTGATTCCAGTTGAAAAGTGGACTATTGTAAAAGGTATTAAGGGTTTAAAATCAAAATCTTTGGATGTTGATGGGATTAGTGTTTTAAATCTTGTTCTGAATTCTTTTGAATTGGTATCTCATCTCCAACTGTTTTTTCAAATGTGTTTGAGTAGTTCGCGTGTGCCCGACTCGTTCTTATGCGGTAGCGTTACGTCACTTCTAAAAAAAGGAAAAGATCCGGTTTCTTGTAGTTCTTATAGGCCCATAACGGTAGCTTGTACTCTTAGCAAGCTTTTTTAACACCTCCTACTACCTTATATCACTAAGCGTGCTCTAAATGATGATAATCAATTTGGTTTCAGATCTGGGCTAGGCTGTCAGCATGCTCACCGTGCTTTGACTTCTTTATTAAAAGATGCCCATCGCACTCGTCGCGTACTTCATTTCACAACCCTAGACTTGTCTAAAGCATTTGATAGTATTTGTCATACTCAAGCATGGACAGCATTATGCCAGAGAGGAGTAAATCCGTCGTTAATTCACGTGCTTCGTTTTTGGTACTCACTTTCTTACCTTCGCCTTAAGTCATCAGATAATTCTTATTTTGGTCATATCCCTGTTCGTTGTGGTGTAAGACAAGGGGGAGTTCTTTCGCCGTATATTTTTACTGCTTGTATTGAAAATGTATTATCAAAAATATCAACTACATGCCTACTAGGACCATCTGATATCTCATATCTGGCTTATGCGGATGACCTTCTTCTAATTAGTCAAACTGAGTCTGGTCTTGTCTGTTCAGTGAAGTCAGTTACTTCTGCTTTCCGTGAAATCAGCCTGTACCTAAATATTGACAAGTGCGAGTTTCTTGTTTTCAACGGTAATAATTGTTCAGAATCACTATATTGCGATGGTTTTAGAATTCCTTGTGTTAAATCGTTTCGTTGGCTTGGTATAACAGTTTGCAATTCTATGAATGCTCTCTGGTCTTGCGCTGTCAAAGACATTAGTGATAAGCTGAGGCTTGGTTACTCTAAGATTGTAGCGAATCGTGGACACTATAGGAGAAAAGCGCTAACTCGCCTTTACTCAAATTTTTGTGATCATTCTGTGCTCTTCTGTTCTGGTATTAGGCCACTTCTGTTGACTGGCGATCTAAAACGTATTCGCATAAATTATTACTGGTACTGTAAATTTCTTTTATACCTACCTTGTTCTTACCGGAACACAAAACTGGTTAATAAATTATCTGCAAAGCTAGCTACTGAAGCGCTTTATAGGCTAGGATGTTTTCATCGCCTTATCCATCTTTTTTCTGTGTGTGATTAAATTTGTTTCTTTTGCATTATTTTTGCTGTTTTTCTTTTGTATTTTACTCCACTTAACCTCTGTTTTGTGAAGTGGGTGATAAAAATATTATTATTATTTTTATTATAGTAGGAGGGTTGGGGCTAAAGGAGAGCAGGGCTGCATGTAGAATGTGTTAGCTATAATTATTATGTAAATTATGAAGAATCATCTTTTTTTAACAGGTTTTCTTCTATAGGTCTACAGGTCCTTCTCTTGGCTTATATCACATCAAGCATTAGATAACCAGAGAAGAATAAGTAGCAAAAAGCTATATATACACAAGCAAACGTTATTTAACAATGACTTCTCTAGTGCTTAACTATGACCCCTTAGTAATATTGACAAGAAATGAGTAACAGAAAAAAGGGGGCCAAAAACAGGGCTATTTAATTAGAGTTCAAAGAAGGTGGTGATTTTTTAGTGAAAAAAAAAACACTTCCCTGGCTAATTTAGGACTTTAAATTGATTAGCCTACTGAAATTTTCCTATCCTATGCAATTGAAATATGTTTTCCTTTTCAGAACATTAAGACAATTTATTACAATAAAAAATATTCAAAGCATCTTGAATAGAATGAGTCAAAAAGGCAAATGACAACCACAATTTGCAATCTTACAATTAAACGTGTGGCCACTCAAATTGTATTAGGCTACCCAGCTCTGAAATAATTGCTGAAGGTATATTTGCCTGTAAAATTAGAAACAGGCCCCAAGCCCCAGCCTCTTTCTTGTCAGAACTTCACATAGCATTAATGCAATAATATAGGCTACTTTACATATGAAAAATGTTGTTATTTTCGTAGTTGTTGTTGGTATAATTGAATGGATCTTCCAGAATTTCTTCTCTATGCTCCAGGATCTTTTTCTGTTTTATTATCAACCTAGAAAAACCAAAAAAAAAAAAAAAACAAAAAAAAAATCTTCACGATCATGCTTTGTTGTACTGATTAATCTACTACACACAAACTAACAATTCACCTAATACCCTGTCAAAAATCATAAAATATCAAATCATTCAATTATAAATACAATATTTAAAATAGTCAAAAATTCAGAAAGTGCACAAAACCAAAAATTTTTTAACTAACAAAATCATTGCACTTCCTACATAAAGAGGGATGTCCTACCGACCTTAGGAAATCCCTCATTGTAGTGGCGTCAAAAATTACCAAAAAATAAATTTAAAAAACAATCAATACACTTTCATCATATATATAACAAAAAAAAATTACCAAATTTGAAATATAATTTAATTCAACAGACTGACAACTTGCTTTCATTAACAAACATATATAAAAACAAGTGGTAAATCCAATACCAACAAATAAATAAAAATTAACTTAAATATATACGCCCATCAAATAAAAAGTAAACTAGATTATACATATTTTGACTATTCAACCATAAAAAAAAGACAAAATCCAATAAACCGTTCATACTTACACAATTTTATATTTACAATTTTAATTTACAATTATTTAACAGGGGAGGAAGAACCAGACAGTTTTTACAATACAATTCAGGCATTGCCATGCACTCACATATACTACACTATTCAATATTTTACAAAACATCAATTAGGCCAGTATCCTTTATATATTGTCCTAAATACTTAACTTTCTCCCTTTGTTTATTCTTTGCAACCTTTCCTAACAGTTCTTTTATTCTGAACTGAATATCTCTCTTTTCTACTTGTTCCTTTAGTCGTGACCTAGCAGTCTCATACTTTTTGCATTCCATAATTATATGTTGTAAATTTTCCTCCACTCCACAGAAATTGCAGTCAGATTAGTCTGTCATATTCCATCTTTTCAGCATCTTTTTCGTCTTTGCATGCCCAGTCCTCATTCTGAATATTATGTCTGCAACTTTTTTTTCTGGATGCTTCATTTCATGATTAATGTATCTGTATTCAGTGATTTCTAGGTACATGTTCAGTGATCTTTTCCTGAATTCTTCCAGTTCAACTTCTTTTAGCTTCTCAGCTATCTTTATTGCGGTTTGAATATGATATAAAGGTGGATTTTCCATTATTTCTTTCTTAGTAGCATCCTTAGCCATTTGGTCTACTCTTTTTATTTCCTGATACACCTACATGGGCTGGGATCTATATCAATGAGACACAGCTTCCTGTCTCCTCAATCATTCTTTTATTTTGGGCAATATCCCTTGCCATTGTTGGGGCTTGCTCGTGGGCTACTTTGAGGTACTTTAGGCAAGATAAGGAGTCTGTATATACTAGGTATTTTCCTTCGTTTCCCTCTCTGACTATTTCTTTTATTTCTGTATCAATAGCAAATAGCTCGGCCATATAAATACTTGTGTGGTCTGACAGCCTATGCTGGGTTCCTAGTTTTTCATAATCATCCCATATACCACAGCCAGTGCGACTTCCTATTTCGGACCCATCTGTAAAAAATTTCCTGTATTCACTGTAGTTTTCCAGTTCACTCAGTGCAAATTGCAGCAGGGACTGCTCAGACATTCCTGATTTGTGTCCTATTTCTTCGTGGATTTTCCATGAGATATTTCTTTCTAATCCCTCAATTTTTTTTGTCTTGTCAGTTGGAATTGTGAGAGGTGACATGTTTGTTGGAAAGTCCTTCAGAAGTTTGACTAGAGATGGTTTGTTGTGAATTTCAAATCTGTAATCCATGAGGTATGGGTCCATTATGATCTCATTTTTGATAATGTCTTCTTGTTCAGTTCCCCTCTTCTTTAATAAATATTTTGCCATAAGTATTTTTCTTCTTGTGGGTAGTGAAGTCATTGATGTTTCAATATGTAAAGCTGGGATTGGTGTTGATTTTAATGCATTTGTTGTCCTTCTTAGTGTCTCATTCCATTTTGCATTTAATTTGGCAAGGATTGTTTTCTTAGCAGACGCATATACAAGAGATGCATAATCAATTTTTCCAAGGATTATTGCTTTAGAAAACTGCATTAAAACATCCCATGGGACTTCATACTTTTTGTTACATATTGCATTAATAAGCATTTGTCGTCTGTCTACAGCTGTTATGAGTTTTTCTATATGTTTTTCCCAGTTCAACTGACTATCAAGGAGAACTCCAAGGTAGCGGACACTCTCTGTGCATCTAATTTTCAATCCATTCAGGAATATATCTGGGTCTGGTGCTTGTCTTTTTTCACTGGTGAACATCATCATTGTTGTTTTCTCTTCTGGAGGGATAATTTCTTTCTCAGCTGCCCACTGTTCTATGAAAATTGCTGCTTTTTGAGCATATGTCTGAATTTCTTCTCTTTGTTGGCCTTCAACTGTAACAGCTAAGTCATCTGCATATAGGTATATTTTGGCTCTTTGAAGGTTATCTGCATTGAGATCACTTATGTATAGTGAAAATAACAAGGCACTGAGGACTCCTCCTTGGGGGAACCCACTTTCCAGATTCCTTATAGTTGACAATGTCCTTTTTATCCTTACTGAAAAAGTTCTACTGGTTATCCATTCCTGAAGCCACATACTGTACCTTCTATCTACTTTTAGTTCTTGAATTTTTTCCTTAAGTTTTTCAATGTTTACTTTATCAAATGCTGCTTTAGCATAAAAAAAAATTCCACAAGTGTGTCTTTTCTTCAAGAAACCTTTTTTTACATGATGCTCAAGCCTTATTAGGGTCTCAGTGGTACTCCGGCCTTCATAGAATCCACACTGTTCAATTTGAATATTGCCTTTCAGAGCCTTTTTATTCTTTGCTTTTATTGCCCTTTCAAGTAATTTAGCAAGGCATGATAGTAGAGAGATTGGCCTGTAAGAAGCTGGGTCTTTAGGATCTTTTCCAGGTTTTAGGATTGGATGGATAATAGCATGTTTCCATATTTGTGGCACAACTCCTTGATTTAAGGATTTGTTAAATAGTTCTAAGATTATTTGCATGGTCTCAATGGGAAGAGCTTTTAACATATTATTGTGGACTCTGTCATTTCCTGTTGCACCTGACTTTAGCTCAGATACTGCTCTTTGGATGTCCCTTAAGTTAAGCAAAGGTTCTTTTTCATAGTTATTCCAGTGCTTGTAACTGTCTGGAGTAGCTTTATTGAAGTTATTGTTTCCTTGTCTTCTGCTTCTTTTAGATGTATTTTCAAATTGATCAGCTAAGATCTCTACTTTTTCTGCATCTTCAAAGGCTTGTTGTCTACCCATTTGGAGAAGCTTTGGTTCACACATATATGTTTCTCTTTTTATGTATTTCTTAAAATTCCTCCACAAGCTTCTTGCAGGAATATTTCCTCTGAATTTTTCATGAATTACCCAAGTCCAAGCTTTATATCTCTCCTCTTTGACAGTTAGTCTGAGCTGGGCTGTTACTTTATGTATCTCAGCTTTTAGTCTGCTCACAGAAATGTTTATATTTCCTGGCTTCCATCTTTTTTTCAGTTGATTTCTTAGGTCTCGTCTCTTTTTTTTTATTGCTTCACATTTGGCTGTCCATCCTGGGGTAGAATTATAAGTCTTCTTTTTTATTCCTTGGCTACCTTTTATAGCTTGGTGTTTTTTCCCAGCTTCTATCATCTTTTCTGTGACTTCTTTAATAGCATCTTCAGTAGGTAGTGTTTTTAGGTTGGGTAAATTAAGTTTTGATATTTTCTTTTCCATTTAGCAATTCTCTTGTCAGAAAATGACCATTTCACATTATATCTTCTAGCTCAGAAGATATAATAGTCAAGTCTAGTGTTGTTGTTTTCCCAGTTGTCTTATTTAGTCTAGTTGCAAGGTTTTTAGGTATAGCAAGAGCTATCTGTTCATCTGAATCAATCAGTATCTCTATTAATTCTTTAGCTGTACCGTTTTCAGTGTGACTGTCATTCTATAGAGTGTGATGAAGATTAAAATCTCCTATTATTATCTTTGGGTGTTCTGTTTCTTTAAGTATCTTTCTAAACTGAGATTTGCTGAAATTTCCTGTTCTATTATTATAATAATTAACTATGTTAATTGCCTTGTCTTTAGTATTTGTTACCTTAACCACTCCAAATTCAGGAGATCCATCTGCAACTAGTTTTTTCCTCTGCAGTATATCTGTCGCTCACCAGTGTTAAAAGACCACCTCCTTTTCCTGATTTTCTGTCCCATCTAAATGACTGGTATCCTTGGTAATGAGCTTGATCAGCAGCTGTGTGGAATGTTTCCTGAACACACACTACATCAGGTTTTTCTCTTACAAGGACATTTCTTAATTCTATACTTTAGTTGAAGTCTTGATTTTCCATGGCCTCATCTGAGTCATGTTCTTCACTATTCTCTTCAGTTTCAGATTCTTCTTTTATTTCTTGCATCTTCTTTTTTATTTCTTTCAACTTCTTTTTGTTTGCTATGGTTGTTGGAATGATCATAATTAAACTTGTAACAATATTACTTAGTTTGGTAATCAATTCATTTTGTTTCTCTACCATTTTTGAAAGAGTTGCTAGTGCTTGTTTATTTGTACCATTTTCTTGTGTGTCAGAGGGGAATGAGTTTTTAGACACTAACTGGGGGAAGACACTTTCATCTTGAAAATTTAGTGGCAGTTGCAGTTGTGAACTAGCAATTTTTTTCTTGCTTCATGCACTGGTAGATCTTCAAGGATTGCTTTTTTAAGTATAAGAGCCCTTTCTTGTCTTATTAGGTATTCTTTTGAGTTTGCTGTATGGTTCTTACCACAGTCTACGCATTTTGTTGTGCCCATGTCTCTACTGCTGGTGCAGTCCTTGTTGCTATGAGCTCCTGCACAGATCATGCATCTCTCTTTTCCTCTACATTCTAGAGCACGGTGTCCAAACCTCTGACATCTAAAGCATTGTACTGGTTGTGGCAGATACTGAGATACATGTTTTCTGATACCCCAGACTCCAATACTTGTGGGAAATTCTTGATCAGCTTTATAAGTAATGATCACACCAAAAGTGTTTTTCTCATCACTTGGTTTGCCCATTAGGTGTATCTCTGATACAGATTCATTTTCAGGTAGTTCTTGCTTTGTTTCTTCATAGCTTGCAACTTCTTTATCCATAAACATCACTCCTATTCTTATTGGAATTTTGTTTCTAAACATTGTATCTTTGTCACCCTTTTCAAATACAATCAAATCTTCATTGAACCTTATTTCTTTCATCTCAAGAATCTTTTGTGCCATAGGCCTATAATTCATTTTTAACATGAATCACTATGGAGCCTCCTGGCCCTGATCTGTTCATAACCTCACCATAGCCCTCTTTTATACCACTTGCCTTTAGCAGAATACTGAGCTTCTTTGCCACATATCCTTTTGCTGCTTCAGGGACCTTTCCAGTTTGCTTTAGGCTATTAGACCCACTTCCACCTTTAGTCAGATGCCCTAATATATACATTTCGTTTTGATTTCTATCTGTTACTCCCTTTTGACCTTTGGCCATGTCAGATTTTAAGCTGGGGTTTTCTGTAATTTCCAAAAACGAATTCAAACATTCGTCCGTTATTCGTACCGTTTCAAGTGACACGTGGCCAGATGTTGTTATCTTTTAGGGTTAAACCCCAAGGAAATTCCATTGGACAAGTAAAAGAACTCGGGGCCAATGTCAAACTTGATCCCATAATTTTTTTCGGCAGCTTTTTTTATTTTGCTCGTTTTAAGTATAGGAAAAATGAAATAATCGCGCTTTTGTGTTCTATTTGAGAAATAAGAAAATAATTAAGGAACTAGAAAAAATAGGAAAAGTGCATTCACTTAGCAGTTTTGGCACGGTTTTCTTGTCGCGTACCAACCAATTTAAGTCAACAAGACAGAAAAAACGTATGTAACACAGATGTCCAAGTCAAATACTTTCATAGTACCCATCTATTTTGTGCTTATGCCCATCTATCCTCAGTTTATCAGGCTTTTAGGAACTTATTACACTATTGTTTTGACAGCTTTGTTTTCTGCAAAAACTGTTTTTATACGTAAAATTTGCAGAAAAGGAACAAATTTAACTTAATATCACTTGCAGTTAAAAATATCAATAGTTTTCTGAATCACGATTAACAATGAAATCTAATTCAGCGGCTAGCCATATATTGGCTATAAATACCATAGTCTATAATTTTATATGTACCATTTTATAAAAAATAATGTATCATATTTACTCCAGTACTGCCAGTGGAGTATAGTATTTCAAAGTTTGAACTATACTGTATATAGCTTACTGCTGTTACTGTATGGATGGAGTTGTATACTGCAATGCTATTGGTATTATAAAAAATAATGCATACCCAACTACAAGCTTGATACTCATTGATCACTATATTACAACTACAAAAAGCACCATTTGATTTTCTGGGAGGACAATATTGATTGGCAGCCTGGCAGTCATATGCATTGTGAAGCTGGGATATTAGTTTTGCCCTAATCAAATCCCCAACATGAATGAACGAATGAATGTTCTTTATCACCCATCTATAAACAAAAAAAGGGAAACGAATGAGTACAATAAAAGAAAGAAAAAGAAAACAATCACGTCATAAAGATATACACAAATTACTAATAATACCAAATCTAAAATGATACGCCCTTCTATGGGTGAGAAGAGGACTGGTTACTCAGTTTATGACAATGTTCATCCTCGGCATGAACTGGTTCCACCCGTCCAAAACGGTTAACGATGTACCTATACTTAAACCACCATTGGGCCTGAAGCAAAAACTTCGCGTACTTTAAATAGTACTTTTGCAACACTCGCCAAATACATTCAGTAAAGATATCCCAAAATGGGATTGAATGTAGAATATGCAGCAGAGCCACACTATTATATATTCGAGAAAGGGCTTTCCGTTCTAGATTAAGCTGCGATGTAACCACACTATCATAAGCGATTATGTTTACGTTCAGTATTCCGAAGCAAAAACTTTCGTGTATTCTTAATCGAAGACCCAATCGAAAGACTTAAATATGTTAGTACAGTGCTGGGTGCGATCTCACAATCACCTAGACAGACACTATCAGGCACATAACTACCGTGTAAATCAAAGAAGAGGACTTGGGACTTCGTAGCATTCATACTTAGTCATAATTGTAGATATCTATCAGATAGGTTATCAAAACTCCGTTGAAGACTAGCTTCTGACCGGCACGGATTTAAGAAATTGTCCGCATAACAAAGCACTGATGTATCTACCCCTTTTGAAACACAACTAATAGGCAGGTCAATTTGTGCAGGAAGAGACGCTTTGTTGTACAGAATCGGTGATGTGATGGCTCCTTGCTTTATTCCGACGAACACAGGAATCGCACTATCTGAAAGTATATTTCCCAACTTCAAACGAACTTTTAGATGCATATATATGTAATATAATGAGAAAATTACATCAAGACTGATAGCACGGCTATATAACTCCAACATGGCCTGTGAGTGGATAAAGGAACCAAAAGCATTCAAAACATCTTATACTCCGAAAACCAGAGTGTTCCCGGATGGTTCTGTATCTCCGAGCATATTACAGAGACTTTTAAGGGCATGGAAACAACCTCAACCTGACTGGAACCCGAACTGGAATGATGGCATGATACACTTTCCTTTTAAGTGGTCAACAATCAGAAGCTCAAATATTTTTGCGAGAACGCTTGACGCAGTCACTGGCCTATATGATGAGCATGATGACTTTGGTTTATTCTTTTTTCTGAATTGGCCTAATCACTCCAATGCATAAACTGCCCGGAATGACACCAACGTTAAAAACCATTATAAAAAGTAATGTAAGGTGGTTACAGAGGGGGTCACTTTGCGGCATTAAAATGCTCAGCAAAAATACTGTCGGCGCCAACCGAGAGTTTCTTCTTTCTAGCTTCAACACAGCCTCCTTAATATCAGACAGTGTTATCACAATAGAATTTGGTTTTTGACTAGAATCAAGCAACGAAGCCATCCCTTTATCGAAGCAAATTCTTGCACTGCTGTTGGGTTTTAAAAACTGATATTTGAAATGGGCAACCCACTCAGATTCTTGGATGCTATCGGGGCCCTCATGGTTCTGATTCTCATAAAGAGTACGAGACTTCCAAAGATAATTAGGGTCATTTACAATCTTCTAGGCAGTGAACAATTCGGAGTTGATATGCCCACTTATTAGTGTAGCAAGTCCACCTGAGGGGTGCCCTCGTTTCTTAGTTTGTTTTGCTGGTACAAAGTTGACCATGTGTGAGGGTAAGGCATCGAATATGTTTCTACTGTCGTTTGACAGAAAGTGTTCTTGGAGACAAATAATTTCTTCGGTGAGGCAGATCTATTCAAGCACGGTAATTTTGGTACAAAGACTACCATTCATATTCTAGGAGACAAGACGCCTGTCAGTATAAAATTCATTCATTTTGGGGGTTTGAGGTCATTAACTTCGTTGACTTGCCTGATGGGCAGCTATCGTGGTCTAGACATAACTCACAACCCTTATTTCCAGGATCTTTGATGGCTTTCTCAAAATTCTGTTGAACGGTGAAAGAAGGAAGTGGACAGAGGGTAGTTACCCTTTGATCAGTTTTGAGTCTTAAAAAAGGCACCAGAACTCCTAATTTCTAATCAAATGAGCCTCGTCCGATGTTTCTGTACGATCCCACCTTCCATGAGAATATCACATGCTAATAGCTTTAGCTCTTTCCCAGAGGGCTAATTGAGGGGAGGGGGGTAGTCATACTGAATATATAATTACTGGACCTTCCACTATGTTGAACAAAATGGCTATCTCAAAATTTGATTGAAAGATAGGGGGACATGACAGGAACGGGTACGGGTACGAGACACAGTACGTGGCAGGCGGTGTCTAGATGGGGAGTGTCTTTTGGGGAAAAAGTTTTCCATACGAAGGTTTATTATTGCATTATTTGTAAAACGGAGACACAATGTTCCTCTCCTATGCTCAAGAGATCCCATCAGAGGTACCTTAGCGTCTTCTAAAATTATTCTCAGGGCAATTTTTTGAAAGGATTCATTTTTTTCTGAATTCATCACAGGAGATGTCAGGATGCCAAACTGGACAAGCATATTCAAGATGTGGGTGGACAAAGGAAGTATAGATCCTTAAAGAATTGGAAGGGAGGATGTTAAATTTATTCAAGAGGTTAAGGAGAGACATGGACACAATAGCTCTATGCGCTATATCTTTAACGTGAATATCCCACTTTAAATTAGAGGAAATATTTTCAGCTATGATCAAAACTTGTCTGCTAATACCAAATTTTAATATGGTGCTATCCAACCCAAATCACCTATACCTTATCCTGTTAAATATTACAAAAGCTAGTCTTGCATTATCAAAGTCATGTGAGATATCATGAGAATTCTTTTAGCATTACCTAAATCTTGCAAGTCATTAGTAAAATTAGAATTGTTTTGGCAAAACCATATCTGGTAATATCAAAAACTATTATCGAGTATTGCCATGATTTTGCATAATTATCAAAATCTTGTCTGATTTTGACCAAACATCTTGCACTACATTATCAAAATCTTGTCTGATAATGAAAATCCTCTATTGCATTACCAAAACCTTTGGTGGTATTATCAGATCATAAAACTATTAAGAGAATCTTGTGAAAATTCTACTCCTAATAAAATTCTAAGTTATTGATGACACCAGAACCGATTTTTTTTTTTTACTTGGGTTACATTTTGTTAACTGATTTTGAGTTAGGTTAGATTGGGCTTAGTAAGCGTGCGCGTGTACGCTTACTAAGCTAAAACTCAAAATATTTTAGAATTATGAGATATTTGAAGAAGTTTTGACAATTTTAGGCATGATTTTGATAATGTCACCCTATATTTTGGTAATCCTTGATAATGCTTTGATAGTTCCAGACACGATTTTGCTATCATCATTAAATAGTTTGATAATGACTTGCAAGACTTAGGTAATACCGGATAGAATTGTCATAATATCTCACAAGACTTTGAAAATGCAGGACAAGATTTTGCAATAGTAAAAAATGATTAGGTAATATTACGCAAGACTTAGATAATATCACGCTAGGTTTTTATACTCTTTGACAAAATTTGATAATCTTTATAATAGCAGACATGTTTTTGATAACACTATTTTAAAGTTTGTTCTTAGGCAATATAATTATGATAGTGACATAGTAGATTTTGATAATGACAAGACACGTTTTGACTGTAGTTGCAAATATTTTGTTAATGTCATTTAAGACTTTAATAATACCAAGCAAATTTTTTTAAATAACTTGCAATATTTTGACAATATCATATATAGTATTGATAATACTACAGGGAATTTTCATAATATCTGTCGATATTTCGATAATGTAGTGCAAGGTGTTTAATAATACCAGACAGAATGTTTACGGTACAAAGCATCATTTTGGTAATACGTGGCAAGATTTCGATATTCTTGATAGTAGGAAATACGATTTCATTGTGCTACGTTAGATTTGGTACAAGCAGACAGGATTCTGATGACACTATTTTGGATATTGACAATATCAGACACGTTTTGATAGTATCACAAAGGATTTTATTAATACATGGTACGACTCTGATAATATTGTGCAAGATTTTGTTAATAACTTGCATGATTTTAATAATACCATTTCGGGTTTTGATAATGCAATAGAGTATCCTTGTTATATTAGGCAATATTTTGATAGTGTAGTGCAGGATGTTTGATAATAAGAACCAAGATTTTGATAGTACCATACACAATTTTCAGGTGATGCCTGATAATATTTTGATAGTGAAAGACACGATTTTGCTAGAACCATTTTAGATTTTGATAACAACTTGAAAGATATAGGTAATGCCCAAAAGTATTCCCATATCATCTAAAGATTTTGATAGTTCAAGACAGTGTTCTGTAATATTTAAAAAGATTTGGTAATATCATGCAAACTTGATAATATCATGTAAAGTTTTGATAATATTTGACAAGATGTTGATAATCTTAACAATAGCACGTATGATTTTGATAGCACTGCGTTAAGTTTCGTTAATAGGTCACATGATTTTGATAGCATCATGTTAGATTCTGGTAATAGCAGTCACGTTTTGATTGTTGCTTAAGATATTTCATCATCAGTCGAGATTTTGATAATGTAATATGTATGTATGTATGTATTTACTTCCCATCAAAAGAAACAGATTGAGTATAAGATAAAAAAGCAAAAAAACACTTCAAAAGAATACACAAACACAACAAAAGAGGATATCTAACTACAATAAACAAAACCTATTGCCTCAAGATAATTGCCTAAGAACAAGTAACATTATTAGAGTAATATCTGGGGATCTGGGCTATGATCGTTTCATTAGGGTCGATAATCCCATACCGACTTATCACAATACGGTTACTTGTCCATGATGGAAGCCGTAAGAGGTATTCCGCGTATTTATAATATGTAGAGCGAAATTCTTTCTTATCTTCCTTTTGGAATATCCTCCAAAAGGGACTTAAATACAGATAATGGGGTAGTGCCATTGCATTGTACAGATGGGCCAAAATCCGCCGATCAAACTGACGCTTATAAACTACAATATACGCTAAACACGCTAACGCTAAAGAGATCCATTTCTGCTGATGACTCTGCAAAAGATGACGCGTTTCAAGCACAGACCGACCAATAAGGATCCCCAAATAAACTATGTGTTCGGCAAGCCGAACAGCAGCACCATCCAGCCTAACATCAATAGCAAACCCTTGCTTAGCATTAAACAACATCACATCTGATTTCTCTTCATTAAACAGAAGGCCTACTTTTCCATATTCTACTTGAAACTGGATAAAATTCACCTCTAAACCGCGAAGGAAGCGGCTCAGGTTAAGTACATCGACTACATAGCTTATTAACGATAAATCAATCCCTCTCAGAATGTATGTCAGATTTGAGTTAGATTGCGGTTTGACAATGATGTTGTTAAATGCGGTAGATGATGTCAATGCACCCTGCCTTACACCCTTTTTAACGGAAAGCACCGGGTTATTTGTCAGGTTCAGTGTTGTCGGTAGCTTAAGCTCAGATTTCAAATTTTAATACATATCATATAAAGGGTTCAACATTCATGGGTCAACACCTGCTAGGCCCATATCTAAAATAATCTGCTCATGAATTGATGAATCGAATGCCCTTCTTTCCGTAGTGAAAGATGTTCAAAATATCTGACGGGATTTTGACAATATCATTCAAGAGTTTGGTAATACTTGGCAAAATTTTGATTATCGTGATTATAGCGGACACGGTTTCATATTACTATTTTAAATTTGGATAATAGCGGACATAATTTGATGACACCACTCTAGATTGTGATAATATCAGACACGTTTTGATAGTACAATATAATACTTTTGTAATGCCAGGTAAGATTTTTATAATAGCATAGCATGCACGATTTTGTTAATATCTTGTATGATTTTGATAATGCCACTTTAGGTTTCGATAATGCAATAGACGGTTTTTTCAAAAAAATTTAATGCACAATTTCAAGGTTCTCGGCAGAAATATATGGCAGTAGCCCGGATAAAGGTTCTCCCATGGGTAAGCCATTCTTTTGCTGATAAAAAGAATCACGAAACTGAAAATATACAGAAAACTTGTTACAAATTTTAATTTGTAATATTATTACCAATTTTAATTTTGCTGTTTTTTCTTTCGTCTTTTGGTTATTTGATTTCATTTATTAATTGGGCTACTGTGCACAGGTCACTTGATCTTCTAGTAGTTTATTCCATTATTCTAGTATGTCTTCTACTGTGTTTTCTAGTATGGTCTTCAAGTAGGTCTTCTAGTACGTTTATTTCATTACTTTTGTAAATTGTTGAAGATAAAGGCATCAATTAATAAAAAAAAGGCATGGCAGTAGTGATGTCTTTATCTCCAGCGCTAGCGACTAATAGCCCTTGATTGTCGAGTGGTGATTAGGATTTCAATCGACAAATTTTCCTTTAAACTATCCTTTTTTATAAAGCAAGAGGTGTAAAACAAAAATTGTCAAGGAGCACCCCGTTTTTTCTATCCACATTTAAAAAGTTTTGAAGAATAGGAAAGATCATTCTGTGTGTTAAGATTAGAATATTGGAAGACACAGTAATGACAGCAGTACAGTCTGGGTCTGGAACATGAGCGCTTTGAAAGACTGGGAAGAATCGATGAATATCTTCAATATTAATTGTCCAAGGTATTCGTTTGACTGACCGTATATCAAACAATAAGCAATACAAAAATGGATTTTGACCCTACTCGAAGGACTATAATGAACGAAAAGTTAAGATGGTTAGGCTGTGTAGTACGGATGAAGGATGAAAGATTTATCACAGATCGTGTTTTTTGGCTATCCACCTGGGCCCAAAAGAAAAGCATTTGTCGTTCTTGATTGGAGTGAGAAGAGGTCTTACGGAAGGCTTTAAATGAAATTGAAATTCACAGTAAAGAGTGAAGCTTTGAATGAACTGGGATAGAGAAGGAGCGTAAGCAGCTGTGTTGGCCTCGGGCAACTTGGTGATGCAGTGAGTTGCTAGAAATAGTAGTACTAGAGACTGACAGCACCAAAAAAACTCTTGAGACAAAGACAGCAGCATTTTCAGTCTCAACCGAAATGGGTAACAACTAATCGGCTGCTTTGGCCGTCTTTGAAAAGTTCTTGTAAAGGGCATTCCTCGATATGACAATGATATTCGACCACTTTTCTTAGGCATTTATCATGTTCAGTAATAAGCTCAGATGGATTCAACAAGTGAAACCTTCAAACTACACATTTATTCATTGTAAATCAATATTATCAAAAAAAAAGAGAAACGCTCACCTTTTTCAAAATAAGGTTTTACCTAGATTATACAAGAAAAGAATTTGACTAACAAAAATTTAATTGTTATTCACTAAAAAGATCTTTGCCAGTAATAGCATTCAATTTATTTCTTTGTGCCTCATCCATAGAGATATTCTTGGCAACAAAAGTTGCCAGCTCTTCAGCTTCTTCATAGCCAATTTGCGTCACATAGTTTATTGTAGCCTAAAAAAAGAAAATATTTACGACAAAAAAATATATTCAACGATTTAAGTGTTTGGGGCATAGTAATTCCAATAAATACAACAACAAAACTATGGAAATTATAAAAACCAGGTAAAATTTTTGAATCCATCATGCAAAATGGAGTAACTTTTCCAAGCCAGTCAATAAAAAATCAACAATCCAAAGCACCCGAATTTTAGAATAAAAACATAAAAAATATCATTCAAAAAGTATGGGCAAGGGGTAAATTATCATTATGTATTCAAAATCGGCATAAGAGGTTCCATTTAAAACACACACTTTAGCTCTTGAAACAAATATGAGCAGGGTAAATTGAATGAGGCGTGGATCCAGTTCTTTGGTTTAGGAGGGTGGGAGTGAATCCTTCTACAGAACAGTAAATGTCTGAGGTGGACCATTAAACCAAAAGAAGATATTTATTAAGACATGAAAAGACGCTTGACATGAAGACGCTTCTTAAATTTTCGTATGTTGGAATATAAGTACAGTGATACACTACAGGATTTGTTGCACGTTTATTTACAAAATAAAATTGAGCTCTAGAGCCACTGTTTACAAAACGAGTAATAACTTTGTCAGTCTTGACATACATTTAGCGATGGACATTTGAAAGAGCAGAGTCGCTGAGCCTGGCTTGTTCCTTTTGTGTCCGTAACCAATTTTTAAATCTTTGCCGGGTTGAAAAGCTCTGTTCGGCAGATGCAGCACTCACTGGGAGCAAGATAAGGATATGAAGCAGCTTGTTAACACAATTATATACATTCTTTGACAGCTTTTTCAAGCGAAAAGGGAAGGAAACGTCCATCTCTCTGGACTCGAAGCCACCTACTCCTCCTCACCTCTGTATCAGCTAATATATGGGTTGTTCTTGTAGCTGGTACAGCTGCTGACCATACAGTATATTATGTATGTACAAGAAATATCCGTAACTGCGGCATTCAACGATTCGTATGTGGCATCCAAACTTTATGAAGTCTAAAAAGAGAGTTAGCCGAAACGATTTCAGGGTCTCTTTTCGTAATTCATTTTTCAAATCGTTGGTGACAAAATTGACCATGGTATAAAACAGCGCGCCCATAATATTCTAATGGAGAAGAGTAAGGTGGATTTTTTATGTTTATTAGTTCAAAAAGCTTTTTCCAAAAAATAAGGTTTTCAAAGAAAAGTAAAAAGCACCATTAAACCAAAAGTGAGTAAAAATAAAGTTAAACAATCTTCAGGGCATAAAACTACCCCAGGTCGCTATAAATAAATAAAAGAAGCCCAAAATGAACAGAAATTACAATAAATAACCGAGTCAAACTCAAGACGACCAGAGCATAACTTACACACTACTGAAAAAAAAAGAATGTGGATTGACAGTTTAATATACATATGCTGATATTTATTCCTTAAAGTCTTAATAATTTTTATTTGTTAAAGTCAAAAAAGTGAAAACATTTAAAATGTATTTTGTTTTCAAAAAATTAAAAAATTATGTTCTGGTCTTTGAGAAGGCACAGGGGTTGTCAGCCCTATTCATGTTAATTTCTGCTCTTTTTTAGCTTGACTCCGTTGTTTATTGTAATTTCTACGGGTTTCTTTTTTTCATTGAAGATGATTTGTGGTGGTTTTACGCTTTGAAGATTATTTGACTTTCTTTCTACTCATTTTTTGGTTTAATGAAGCTCTTTACTTTTCTTTGAAAAACTTGTTTTGTGGAAAATGGTCCTTTTATTCAATTTCTGTTCGTTTTTTATTGACATAGTTTTTTTCATGGAAAAAGAAATGAGAATCTATAAATGAAAAGAAATGAAATGAAATAAAATAAAATATCATTTCTATATAAAAGAAATGAGAATCTTTAATGAGAATCTATAGTTTGACATACTATTTTTATGTTGAAGCAAATTTTTAAGCAATTTTTAAAACTACATACACTCTTTCGAAAATCTGGACACAAACTGTATTGTTTATTTTATAGTTTATTTTGTATTGTATAATTTAGTTTCATACCTCCTCGAGTTACCTGAAAAATAAAACCATGGCCTTTCCAAAAAATTATATCTATACCCCTTGAAAATCTACACTTACACTCTTTTTGATTTGGTTAAACTCTAGGAGCAGAAGTAGTAACAGTAGTAGCCCAGAAAGCTTCAACTTGCATAGACAGCCAGCATATTGGAAACCAGCAACCACAAAGTGCCTTTTGGTTTAGTTTTAAAGCAGGACTTAATTTTACAGCATAATGTTCAAATTGCATAACTGGGGAAGGGTCAAACTGCCATATATTCTTGGAGACGTAGTTAGTGAACCGTTCAACCATGCAGAACAAAATGACTATCTTAAAATTTGATTGGATGTCTTTCAAAAATTAATGGGCTTTGAGGAGGCTGCTTGCCCTCCAGTCACTTTTGACTCTTAAAAAGGGCACTAGAACTTTTAATTTTCATTCAAATTAACTACTTAAAAAGTTTCAAACTTAAAAAGTTTCAATGATATTGCTAGCTGTGATAGAGCGGCGCCACCTATGATATTGTTTATATGTCCTTTTAAAAACCTGCATGCAGTGACTCTTTTAATTTAACTGAAACTCCCCTTAAACCTTCACTAAAATTTTCACCTTAATACCCTTAGTGTCATTAGTTACATAAATCGTAGTAGCTGTATTAATAGTATAAACCAGCGGTTCCCAAAGTTGACTGGGCTGCGACACATCTAACAAAGTTTCCAATCTTGGGACCCACCTTTTTGTTGTCTTAGAGAAAACAGGTAGTAATTGGTATAATTTACATCTAGATGAGTCTACCGAGTTGCAAGACCTACCTTAACTGCTTTTTTGTGCGTTATATATGGCAGAGCGACATGCATGAAGATATCTTTTTCTAACAGCCAATACGTTGCAGAACCGCTGAGGTAATTTTTAATTACCCAGATTTCCGTACAAAAGAAAAAGCTTTACACTGAAAAACTAAGTCGCTATATGCACTGATGGTCCGTGGGCTATGTGCGGGAAAAATAGCAGTGGGGTTACGAGAGTTCTTATGTAAAATTCGAGTGCTTTGTGGACTCATTGTAGACTTCGTAGAGAAACCCTGGTTTCCAAAGCATTGCCTGATGATTTCAAAATAGTACTTAATACAGCTATGAAAATTGTAATTTAAATTTAAAAAAAAAACCTTACAAGCCCGCCTATTTCAAAACCTGAGTGATGAGATAGAGACCTGTGATACATCCCTTCTGCATACAGAAGTTCGCTGGTTATCCAGGGGAAAAGCACTGACAAGATTAGTAGAACTACTTAATGAAGTTACAATTTACTTGGAAGGAAAAATTGAATATATTAATAGTCTACTGAACGACGAAATCATTCTCAAGCTCAGTTATTTGGCGGATATTTTTCGAAATTCAACGAAATCAATTTGTATTTGCAAGGTTCAAATTAATCAGACATTTTTTCAGTTCACGATGAAATTCGAGCGTTCGTGAAAAACCTTCTGCTGTGGAAAAGTTGCGGAAAAGATGAACGTACTGTCAAAAATTTCCAGTCTTGTATTACTGTTAAAAAAAAAAATAATTTGACGACTATTTTGGGGAAGAGATGAAAAAGTTTGATGCTTTGAGTTGGATATGTAACCCATATATAGACGACTTATCAACTAACATGTCAACAAAAAAAACGGAAGAACTCACTGATTTATCAGAAGATTCGTCACTGAAAAAAAAAGTTTTAATCGTAAACAGTTGGAAAACTCTGGCTCTCAGTTACTAATAACCATTCTTGCCTGTTTGAAGAATCTATGAAAGTTCTCCTCCTCTTCACTTTGTCATATCTATGGGGGCTGAATTTTCGGCGATGGTTTACATTAAAACTCAGTACAGAAACAAATTGAATATATCAAACTCACCGCGAATGAAAGTAATTAAAGCTCTGGTTGATTCTGAAACTGTAATAAAGACAATTCTGAAACATATACGTTCTTCCCATTGAAATAAATTCGTAAAAAAAAAACTTACAGGTGTGGTTATGTAAGTCATTAAAGAAATGTTTAAGTCATGTTTCTTATTTAACGGTTTTTCATTCATATTAGTAATACTTGCATTACTTTTTTTTATCTCAATTAGAAAAAATAAGTTCCACTACTCGCCACTCCAGAATCTAAACATTATCAATATTGATGCTCGCGACCACGACGCACACAATGGTCGCGACACACTAATAGGTCGCGACCCATAGTTTGAGAACCCCTGGTATACATATGGTACCTTCAAGCTATTTAAATTCTGTCAAAAATTTACCCTGAAAGGTCTAACTTAATTATGTAAGCCGTTCTTAAGATAGTGCTGTGACAACTTTTCAATAATCTACATGCTCATACTTCGTTTTAATTAAGTTTAACATCCACCTAAATATTCCTTGAAAGCTTTACCTTAATGCCCTTAGCTTGAACAGTAGCAATAGTTGTAGTTGCAGTAGTAGGATCAGTAGTAGTATGCGCATAGCACCTTTGCTTTTCTTTACTATCCCCTTCAATACACGCTGAAAGTTTCAACTTAATGAGAGTAGCGTTTCTATTTAGTTCAACCAAGTTTCAATATTCCCCAAATTTTTCGCCTTAATACACCTAGCTTTAATAGCAGTAGTAGTAGTAGTACCAGTAGAAATAGTAGCACCAGTAGTAGTAGTAGCAGTAGATATAATAGTAGCAGTAGTAGGATCAGTAGCAGCATGCACATAGCACCTTAGCTTTTCTTTAATGTCTCCTTCAACACACTCTGAAAGTTTCAACTTAAAGAGCATAGTGTTTCGATTTAGTGCAATAAAGTTTCAATGTTCCTCAAATTTTTCACCTTAATACACCTAGCTTTAATAGTAGTAGTAATAATAGTATTTCCAGTAGAAATAATAGCAGCAGTAGTAGTAGTAGCAGTAGATATAACAGTATCAGTAGTAGTAGCTTCAATAGCAGTAGTATTAGTAGCAATAACACTAATTGTAGTCACAGCAGTAGTATTCGTATTAGTAGTACTAGTAGTAGTATTAATAGCACTAGTGCTGGTAGCAGCAGTAGCATTAACATAATGCATTTGGTCAATCGGACATCCCTTGCATCAAGTTCTGGAACTTTCAAGTTAATACAATTAGCCGTTGCTATAAAATTACCAATATATGCTTTTGATAACCTGTAAATTCATATACTTCCAGAAGTTTTCATCTTAATGCTCTTAGCTTTACAAGTACTTACAATAGAACAATCTACAAGTACTTACAATAGAAGGAAAGTACTTTATAAGTACTATTTGAAGACTACTCCAATAGTCTACTACTATTGGAGTAGTAGTAGAAGTAGTAGTAATAGTAGAAATAGTAGTTGTAGTAGTAATTCAAGTAGTAGAAGCAGTAAACGTAGCAGTGATTTTGCCTTTTGTTCAATTCATCTTCCTCTTAAAGCACTCTCTGAAAGTTCCAACTGAATACCCAAAATCCATTCCTGAAATACCCCTTTTTGACAATATGCATGCACATAGTGTCTTTTGATTTAGTTAAAAATTTCCCCTCATTATTCTCTAAAATCTAAACCTTCATGCTTAGCCTTAATAGGGCTGGCATCATAATAGTAGTGGTGGTAGCAGGAAAAGTAGCGGCAGGAGTAGCGCTATATTAGTAGTAGTAGTAGTATTAAAAACATTGTATAGTAACAGTAATATTAAAAACAGTAGTAGCATATAAGTGTTGAATTTTGGTCAGTTAAATATCCCCCTCATGACACAATGAAAGTTTCATCTTGATAAGTTAAACCGTTCCAAAAATATTCTTGGTATGCTCTATAGACCCCCTTTTGACGCCCTTTCCCTTAATATTGTTAGCCTTATACGTAGTTTCAATTTAAGTAGTAGTTGCTGTAGTTTAGTAGCAGTAGTAGTAGATGTAGCAATAAAAGTAGCAGTGGTAGTGGTATTAGCAGTAGCATACACATATTACCTTTTGGTAATATGTAGTAATACATATTACCAAATTTGGTACATCGTAGTAATACAAGGCACTGAAGAGCGCAACGACTTCTTTTTTTTAATCCTATTGCGTTTCTGATAGAGGAACATTTGAAATTTTTGAGAGAGGGAGATTCAAAGCATTGTTATGGCAGAGGCACCCTAACAGATTCGTTACTTCTTTTTCAGCTACTGTTCCACGGCCAGTCGGGGCCATCACTGCACAACTGTCAGTGCGAATTCCTACAAAGTCGAGTAGACTCAGACCCACTTCCTTTAACAGATGCATAACTAACTGACGATTCCCTTTCCCATTAACAGTTAGTTCTTGGTCTGTGGTGGAATTTTCAAATATACTGTCATGAACACCTACAAATCCAACAGAATCTTCTCGTCTTTAGTTCTCAGAGCTATCACAAAGAGATAAGCTAAATTATTAGACTTATCTCATCGAAAATCATACTGTAACACCTGGTTTTCTTTTCCACGACACTCAGTCAGTTGATTCTGGGACGTTGTACTTATGTAGGCAGCATTCATACCCCTGTTTTCAAATACCCTTTTAGCCCATCACCCCCGGTGTTCACACGATAACGCAAAAGTACTCTGAGGTTTTCCTCGTTTGACAGGGCAGTGTCGTCAGTGCAAACGTCTACATTATCCCTGTAATCTCTGATTGGAATATTCTGTCGACCGAGAAAACAGAACAGACTCTACTATAGATTTCAGCCAAACTCCATTTTCATTCACCTGTTTCAAACTCTGCTCATTTCCTCCTTATTCGCAGATTCACAGGGTATATTATAGACCTTAGTAAAGGACTTCCTGGCTTCAACAACATTGTCATGGTATTTGGAAGCATCATGCAATGCAAGGTCACCGGCTTTCCTCGTTAACTTTGCGAACTTGGTTTAAGGCTGAGTTCCAAACTTTTGAAGAGCATTATATCTTTTGAGTCCCCAACAGTTCAAGTAACAAACAGAACACAAAAAGTCCTTTAAGGAAGTATGTATATTCAAACCGGTAAAAAGTTTACATGAGGTAAAAAATAGCTACTTATGGGTTTCCAAGATTTTTCCGACAATTGTATGAATTACACGAATATATCTTCTAACGTCATATTCAGGAAAAGATTCTTGGGTGGGAGTACAAAAGACAAGATAATCTCAGCAGTTTTCAATTTGAACTGGAAAAAATGGACTAAAGTACATGTACTACTGACAACTTAGCCCCTGGCAAACTTCAATAAACAAGTAAGACAATTTCAAAGGAAATTAGATAATTAATATGATTAATTTGCAATGTTATAGGACAAAAACTGACATTTCTCCGTAGGTAATAATTAATAAGCATTTTCTGTTTTCAAAATAGTTTAAAAGTCAAAATCCAGTCTGCTAAAAGGAAGCAAACTGCTAACAGAATTCTACGTTCTTTGGTACCTGAAAAGATAAGTATGCAGTACTTTAGGGTAGACTAAAAAATGACAAATCATCAATCGCTAGGTGACATTGGTGTTTTTTTTTTTTTTTTTTTTTTTTTTTTTTTTTTTTTTTTTTTTTTTTTTTTTTTTTTTTTCTTTTTTTTTCAGCACAAGCAACCTCAGCAATAAGTTTAACATTCTCTTTGATTATAGCGCTTTAAGAACTTACCAATGCATGAGAAGCATGGGCGTTATCTTTACATGCTCCAAGAAACGCTCGTAAAGCTTCTCCTTTTGGAAAGCCAGATACTTTAGTAGCACCATCTCTATCTAATTTTTCTATGACTTTGCATGCTCTTTGAAATCCATCCAGTCTCAAGAAAATCATCAAAAGGTTCCCAAGCGGCTCTCCACTCCAACTGATTATAAAATAAATAATTAGAACTCACTTTGGGTCTGGTGCCAAGGTTGTGGGGGTCAAAGCGCATACACTAGCAGTAAAAGAAACAAAACATTTAAGATGCTAAATGGAAAACAACCCTATGTGCAGTAATTAGTTTCTAGTATAGGCGGAATTCAACCCGCTCTATGACATTTCCTACTACATATAATGCTCTCTTGAATGTTTAAGAATATATAGATGGGTGGGTATTTCAATAATCTGTTATAGATATTCCAAACAGGCTGCATATTCCGCCTATCCAAGAAATTACCATCGGCAAGTGCCCACATCAAAAGATCTGATTTTTCATTAAAAGAAAAAGCAATAATTATAATTAATGGTATCATTTGTTATAAGAAATTAGCATAATAAATGAAAAATAATTAAAAAACAATCTGCAGTTAACCCAATTTTTTAAAAAGGTAGTTCATCTTTACTTTGGGAATATTTTTTTGAAGCTATAAAGTTATAAGAATTTAAACATCTAATGAATGCCATGCCTTTAATTCACTCAGAAAAAAAATTATTGCATACAATACACGGAATAAAGGGAATTCGAATAGACAAAAACTTCGATTATAACAAAACCAAGAAAAACACTTTTACTACTCCTCTGACTTTCTCACAATCAGAATATTGATCTTTCTAGATTAGAAAGAAAACTTAAACAGAGAAATCACAGTAAAATTAAATTAAATTAAAAATGATAATTAATTTCAAAACAAATTAAGATTAAAATTTCCTTGCTTTTTTTGCTTATAGTTTGATTTTTTTTTATTATTATTATTTATTTTTTTTATGACGATGCCTAAGGTCTAACCTAGTAGGAACTCTTAAAACTTGCTGATAAAATATTTAGAAATTGAATCCGTCTTAGTAACAGATTTTAAAGTAGACTTTGCATAAAGCCATTCTAGTTCTTTTATTTAGTACAATCCTACTCAACTCTAAATAGAATTCCTGCTCACGTAGTCCTATTCAACTCCAAATCACATAAAAGAGAGTTGGAAATAATAGACCATTAGGATATTATTTTTCCCAGAATACGAATATTTGTAGTTTACGAATCCGTATTTCCATTTGTAGACTTTCAAAGCAAATAACAGTAAACTTGAAGCTTGATTTTTTTCAAGTTCACTTAATCACGGCCTTAAATCTTGGTTCTACTCAATATAAATGATAATTATTGTATTCTTGTCTATTTCTGTACTGGTTTCACTATTATGCTGACATTTTAAATTCGCTTTATCACCTGGATACCCGTTCAACCATGTATAATGAATTGTTTATTTAAAATTTGAAGAACTAGTTTTGTCTAACCCATCTATGGTATGCATTGAACATGCGTTGTTTTTTGCCTTCAAGGAACTATAACACACCCATGAGGCAAAAATAATTTATATATATATATATATAGTCCCCTCCCCCGAAATCTTAAATTTTTAGAAATTTCTCTGCACTTCTTAGATGGTCTATTATGGACTATTAGATGGTCTATTAATTACAAATCCGTATTTCCATTTGTAGACTTTCAAAGCAAATAACAGTAAACTTGAAGCTTGACGCAAAAAGGAACTCGGTGGCTCATGAAAAAAAATCTTTTAAAAAGGATAAAGTGATGTAGAAGAGACAACTATTTTCGTTCTTATTTAAACTTTCACCTCCAAGAAAAAAATGTAGGCCGAAGTGCAAGTAATACTAAGTGATCTGCAGTCCCCTCCTCCGAAATCTTAAATTTTTAGAAATTTCTTAGCACTTCTTAGATGGTCTATTATGGTCTATTAGATGGTCTATTAATTATGTGTCATTTTAATATGGTAAATGATATATACCAGTTTTCAGTTGGGAATAACTCTCACCCAGTAATTTTTCACCCGACGAACTCTCACCCTCTTCCGATTTTATTATCAGTTTGTTCCGATTTTATTATCAGTTTGTAAATCTCCGGTAATTTATTCGTAATGTATTCGTAACTGCACTCTTCGTAATAAATAATTTCTGAAGACTTATTGAGGATTTCTAAGGATATTGTCCTGTGGACTTTTATCTGTATTTTTTATTCTTATTCCTACACTAAGGACGGTTAAGGGGAGACCTGGACCAAAATATTTGAATTGTATTTTCCGTTTTTTCACTATCTCTAAGTATACTATTTTTTCTTCGTAGCAACTTATCGTTTCGATATTATTCTTTTTTTCTTCGTAACGACTTTTCGTTGCGTACTCTTCCTCGTTAGGAATTCTTCGCATTTGTAGTCAGGAAGAAGATTGTCATTCTTGAAAATTGCAACTAATGTGGCTGTAGACCGGATAACAATGACAGTCTCTAGAAAACAGCGTAGACTTCAACAGCTCTAAGCTAATAAACGAAGGGAAACGAAGGATCGAGACTAAGTCGGATAAAAGTAAAAAATATAAATGAACCTTGCCGTCGAGCATGAACCTCAACTCAAGGTTCTATCTTGAAGTCTTAGAAACAGCGGACGCAAGTGACAAAACAAACACTCGCCGCCGAAAGTTTTTAGACGGAAACGGTTTGGTTTCTTTGGTGCATCGAATAAAGGGCACTTTCTTAAATTTTTGCCTATTTTCTTGTGACCATTGATAGTGGCGTCAGTCGAGTCAGTTCATAGAAATTATAAGGGGGAGGGAATAAATGCATTTTTCACAGTCTATAGGGGAAAAATAAATCTTTGTGGGGGGGCAAGTGCCCTGCCTTCTTTTCTGATCCTACTTTACTCTTTTCCAATCGAGTACCAATATCGATGTTCGGGGTCCGATAGCAATACCTTTTGTCTACAGGATTCCAATCCTTGAGTTAAGACAAACTAATCCATTTGTTTGAAGTTCACTAGCATTGCAAATTTACTATTTTTCTTGCATCCTTATTTCTTTGCATTTATTTTGTTTCTTGTTTGCCATTATTCATTCATGTAAACGTTATATTAGATTCTTTTACGACTTATTTTAAAAAAATGTGAGTCGCTCTACCTGGGTAGATCGATGCGCTGGATTTAGGATCTTTTGTCCGAGAGGGCGAGGGTTCGAATCCTAGTGTACCCAATTATTTAGTTTGGGACGGGGGTCTGTGGCGTGACTCTGTAAGCTCAGCCAGAGTCGACCCAGCTCTGAATGAGTACCTGGAAAATCTGGGGAAGGTAAACAGGAAGGGTGTGCGAAAGCACAGGATCGTTAGCCCCCCGCCCCCCGTTGCACTTCCTAGCCGAAGTGCCAAGAAACGGAGATCAGCACCGCCGGTAGGGACTGTAAAATCCAATGCCGGTTTCTTTATCTTTTTTTTATAGATTTTGAGATTTTATTTTATAAAATGATTTTATTTTATTTTGAGATTTAGATTTTATAGATTTTTATAGTCCAAATTAAGGTCAGCTGTAATTTGTTAAAAATCTGGATTTTTGTAGGAACTACAAAGAAAGCTAAGGAAGCAAAGGTAAGAAAAGTAAAAACATAAGTAAAGCAACTTAAAAAGCAAAAGTAAAATAGAACAAAGTTTATTCAATGTGTCCTATTCCTTGTTGTCAAAAGCTGTAATATAAACCAAAAAATTAGAAAGGGACAATTAAATATTTGTAAATATTATTTCCTTTCAAGTTTCTACAGTTAGCTTTAGGATTTTGCTGGGTTATTCTTGACGGCTTCAATTTCTTTTCCTTTTTTTCTCTCTCTCAGACGAACATATTTTTTCATTCCAATTAGTTTTTCGTATTTTTTTAATCGGTATATCGAAAATAATTTCTTCATAAACATGGCAAATACAGACAAAGAAAGTGAAAAGTCATAACAACCTAAAATCGTCAAAAGTTGTGGAAAAATATGAACCATGCATTCCATCACAATCCTATTTTTAGAACAGTTCTAAGCTAAAATTTGAATTCCCATAATGACAACAATTCTGCATCGAACAGTGGTAAATCAAACAAGATTTCTGCGTTGCGCCAAACGATCCGACTTGAAAAATCGGCTACGTAAGACTTCTTACCTACGTTTCCCCAAATTACCACATTTGAGGACTCTGCACAACGGCCAAAATGCACGTGGTCGAAAAATGTCTAACAGACATAAATGTCCCCTATTCTAACAGAAACCATAATCAAATAAGAAATAAAAAAAAATAATACTTAGACGGAGATCTTTGGTTTTCAGCGTTAAACATTGACTCCAAATTATTCCAAATATCTGTTGCAGTCTTCAAAATTCTTTGACGCAGTTCATTCTCAGATTCTGTCACACTCTCTGTTACCGGTTTAACGTTCTTAGCCAGTGAGGAGAGGATTTGGTATGCCAGTTTTTCTCTTTGCGTTTTCTCATATAACCTTGCATCTGACCAGATTTGAGGAATATGTTCTATAGCTCCGTGAATATCTATCGATGTAATTATGTCCTGAGAAATATTAATTCTCAGTTAATGTCTATAAATCTAAAGTTTTCTTGAATTAATTAATTAATTAATCAAATTTAGTTAATCCAAATCTAAATTAATTAATATATTTATTAATTGATTAATTTCAATTGATTAATTCAATAATTAATTAAGTTAAACGTTCCTAGCCAATGAGGAGAGAACCTGATAAGCCTGTTTTTCTCGTTACAATTTCTGATATGACCTTCCACCTGACCAGACTTGAGGAATATTTCTACCGTTCCGTATTTTATACCTATAAAAGTAATTATATCCTGAAAATATTGTCAATAACATTTATCAATTGAACATTATTTTTTAATATGATTAAAAAATATTTGATCATTTTTCCCAACACAAAAAAAAGCATGTTAGAGGAGGGTAAAAATAAGGTCTTCAAATTTTCACACAATATGTTTTTTTATATTCAAATTAGAAAAAAAAGGTTTTGTACAATCCATATCGTTTAGCTAAAAAAGTGAAGCTTTGTTTCGAAATATAGGATATAAAACCGTAATGGGTACTCTTTGAAATAGCGAAACTGGAATAATGTTTGTCATTGGCAGTTTCTCTAAGTTTTAAAACTTATTATTTCTATTGTGATACACTACTTAATAAAGCATGATTAATGCATATTTACTCCTTGTCTTGCCTCATTTTGCATCACTTAGACCTTGGCTCGAGCTAGTTTCACTTTTGTGTTCCCTTACAAAAATACATAAAAATAGATAAAATAAAAAAAGAGAGCCATTGATGGCACATAATGTACCGAATCGATATTTCATTTCCAGGGTCTTTTTATGGGGACAGGTAGCAAGCCTTTCGCCCAATCTTGAGGCAAAAGTAATACCCATTCCGCATTCCGTATTCAATCCGAGGAGAGCATTAATCCACTGTGCACCAACATAGCTTAAATACATGAGATATTTATGCAAATACCGTGTCTATCATGCCGTCACATTTCCAGATATATAGGTATACTTAGATACAAAGGTTTGTATTTTGTGCTTCCAAGGCTATTTGAAAAGAAAAATAAAGTTTCTACTTTAAATAGTTTAGCTAAAAATCACTGAATAGATAGACATATAGAAAGAAATATTTCATTTCTTAATTTATAACCTTCTTAAGTTGTTTTATATTATCTTTTTCTTTATATCATTTGAAGGCATTGAGATTAATATCGCCGTTTGTTTTTTCGTTGTTTTATTTTTGGGAGGAAGGGGAGTGTGGGCTCTGAAATGCATTTTTTTACGAAGTGCAGCCATTCATAGGGCACTAATGTCACCTTGTAATACCTTAAGCAACATTTACGAGCCACTTAGTTTGTAAATTATTTACAGTGTGCCATAAGTCAGATCTTGCAAATATTGCTACTGAGAAAAAAAATATCTGATTTCGAGCCAGAGTAATGTCATATATCATTCTTTCATGTAGAAAGAAAGGTGGCCAGAGGATTTTTCTAGAAGGTGCAGAACAGGATAGGTAATTTTCAGGCCAAAATTGTGCCATGGTTTAAGTAGGCCTCCTTGGAGATCTGGGACTCATAAAGGATTCCATAGAAGTAAAGACAGTAAAACATCTACGTTGCATTCTAACCCATCTGGATTAGAATACTTCGTTCTTCTTCAATCTTAAAAAAATAATAAAAATAACCAAAAAAATGTTGTAAATTTCTCATATTGGTGCAGAAAAAATACAAAATTTCAGTATTTCAGGGAGAATGAAAAGGTTAAAAAAAGGCCTCATCCCCGGGGTAGACACATCTTTAATTGCCAGTTATAAGTTTTATCAAAAAAGGGGGCGAGGTAAAAAAAAAAATATATTATGGAATTTCTGGAATTTAGGAATTTCTGATATTTTCTAGGATTTAGGGGGAAGGTGTGAACATATACTAAATCATAAAAAAAAATATAATCAGACAGCAAGGCAGTTATTTAGCCACAGTTTTTGTAATTTTCTTAAGCTTAAAAAAGAGTGTGAGATTTTGTATGCTTCTTAATTTAACTATTAAATTTCTTACAGATTTAAAAGTTTAAACAACAAATAAATACTACCAAAACTGACTTCGAATAATCTATATACACCGTAATAAATATATCTAATACTAGCCATGTTAGTAATAAGAAAAATTTGTTCCTAAACAACGTAATAGTAACTATTCCCTTCACCGAAACTGAAAATTTAACGTTTAAAGTTGCTCTACATAAAAAAAAAGTAGCAGATCTTGACCTCCTAACAAGACCTTAATTATACATTTTACGACAGACTGAGCCAAAGTCACCAATTGTCGAGGTGTAAAAGTAAATTGAGAGTCCATGCCCCAAGAGTCACAATCGATTCTGTTTGTATTTGCCCATCCCCGAAGTTGAATAATTAAAGTGTAAGCAAGTATGCATTAGTAACAGCAAAATACGAAATACCATATTTCAGAAAAACAATTACTTTCCATTTTGAGAGAACAGGGCTAAATTATTTGACGTCTAAGTCTGTGTGAAATTAATCTGTTTTGGAGGATACTATAAATACGAAATTAGTGTTTTTACTGAGGTCTGGCGTTGCTTCTACCTAATTTGCAAATGTTGAAAATTCAATGGTAATGACGAGTGTCAATTCCACAATAAAAATATTTAGACATTTTTTAATGGCTGTTCCATTCCACTATCTTATGAAAAATAAACTCCATTTCTTTCTGCGTCTGAATACGAACAAAGAGTGTGGTCTTCACGGTTATTTATTGCAGGTGATCCTCTAATTTATCCCCCGATATCAAGTCTTTCGATTTTACCATCCTCCTTCCCACTAGAAAGAGTCCACCCCTGGCAATTTCCAGCCAATGTTCCCCTGATATTATTCCAAAAGATTCTTGTCATTCGAAAAATTACGGCCAAACAACACACTTTTTTTGCGTTTTCAACCCCTCCCCTAGGAAACTCATACGAGCCACGTCCTAATCCAGCTCTTTTTCGAGTCTTGTTACTGTAACGAAAGTATATTTATAGACTCGAATATCTTTTTCAACCAGGATTTCCGGTAGCACTCATGTTCTTCATATACACTAAAGCTTGGACATTCAAATAAAACTATAATTTCGAGAAAAATATTTGATAACAGCTTCTACTAACCTCCATTACACTTAATTCTGGGTTGTAAATGTGCGGCACAAAGGAATGGTAAAATTCCATGAGATTATCAATCGTCTCCGTCTTTGCTACCAATTGAAAATAGTATCGACTGTAGAAAACAAAATAATTAATTACGAAGAAGTTTTCTAGCATTTTAGTTCAGTCAAAGCACGTTAAGTTCATTTCATGACACCTTATAGTACTAGTGGACTAACAAAAAAGTCATGACACCTAAAAAAAACTTAATAAATTGAAAAAAAAAAATAACCCAACCGAATAAGCCATAAATTATGTGTTCTTTCCAAATAAAAAAAAGGGAAAAAAGAAAAAAAATACGCCTGACGTTCTCGCTTTAAGAGGGTTATAACAATAATAATTAATAATTTTTTGAAGATAATAAACATTAACTTTTCATTACTTCTTAACTGTTTTGGGGAATAATTTTATAATATAGGCCCGGGATCGTAGCATTATTAAAAAAAATTCGGTTTTTATGGTCTCCTATTTAAACAAAATGATGTAATTCGTAAAAACTAATTAAATTAAGCCAAACCTACTATTTAATTAAGATTAAAGCTTCAATTCTAATGTGCTACCAGACATTTTCAATAAAGCGTTAATCCACCAGAGGTCAACATACTGGCAACAAGTCATCTGTTTCAGTAGCCTTCCAGAACATATCAAAGGTTTTGTGTAAATTTGAATAATCTTATCTCATCCTAATCCTCTCAGTTAGTTGTGGGCTATTTAGTCAAGCTATTCTACGTCCATCTAGACATGTAGACAAAGAAAGAGTTACCTATTGTATAATACCGAACTATATTATTTGGCTATGATCATTAGAGGCAGTGTTGTTTTACCAATTGTTATTCTATTCATCAAATTTGAATCTGTCAACACACTCAAATTTCTAGCTTGAAGATTTTAACTGTTTATTCAACTACCTAGATATGAACACACTCACAGAAGCTCACTTGCTTTTATATAGATACAAGCAAAGAAACTTTTCTCTTTTGTTTTTTATAAATCCTTTTTTATTCAAAGTGAAATGAAGTCCTCTTGATAATATAAAGTGGAATCAAAACCTTCGTTCATAAACAACTTCTTTTGGCACATTAATACCAAGATTTACACATAAAACCACCTTTAATTCATTTATCCCAAAATACCAAGCAAATCTTCCTCCCTTTTTAAAAGCCATTTACAGTAAAATTTTACTCTAGTTTCAGCTAGTGTTAATTTAAACCAATTCGACTTTTAATAGAGTTTCCTAATTGGCTGAAAAATCTTACGAAAAAAAATCAAACTTGGTCAGATTAGCAAGATTGGCTCACTCTCGCAACAATCTTTAACTTGAGCAGCCTACCTCCATAGCACCATGGGCGACATACCAATCTCCAAAATATTTTCTCTTACTCTTAAAATATAATGTGCAAAATTATAAACATGTCTTGAGTACTTAGTATTTCTCCAATAACACAAAAAAGGAAATTTGGGATAGAAAGTGAGATGGCAGATTTAATCTATTTTTACTTTACTTATTCAAGAGGAGTGGGAAGCGTAAAGACATAGACTCGTAAGAAATAGTAATAGCTAACCATACACACTGGGGAATACAGAAAGAGATCTCTCACTCTGGCTGAGATCGGTCCAAGTACCCCCCCCCCCCTAACAGTATCAGCAACATTCACCAAGAAGCTTATAGCGAGTAAGACTTATTGAACATTTTTCTAAGCTGGTCATCTGCCATACGAATGCTTTCCACTACCGGTTATTCCCAAAGAGCTATCTTTTAATTCTCTAAAAGGATATTTCAGTCCTTTTAGATACAAAATAATTATTATTACGCTAGATAATTTCGTGAACCTTATGACAAAAGAAGACACAACTTACTAATAAATAGATTCTCTTAATGCACCTCCGATGAATTTTCCACCGCCATGCTTTATAAGGAGAGAATGTATCCTATGCGCTAATGGCAAGTCAGCATGTTTTTCATGACATATTTCCATTGCTTTGAAAAAAAAATTCACATCATTCATGTCAACAGGATTAATTTCCGTCAGTCCCTCCAAATATTGAACAATTTCTGGCAGTAATGTGCTACCGCTTACTCCTAAAACCAAAGAAAATTTATAAATAACTTTACGTCTTTATTTTCTTGTAGACTTGCTTTCCCTACAGATTTAACTCAGGCTATCAAATGTGCGACAAAAGATACAGCTGGGGAAGGGGGGGGGGAGGTCCAAATCCTATTGATCATGTTCATATACTTAAAGACAACAAAGAAAAAAGTATAAGATTGTTAAAGTTGAAGTTAAGAACTGATCTTTTAAAGTAACTTTTGTATTTATTTTTTTTAGACCTCTTTTTTTCTTATAAACTAATTTCCAAGGAGCATTCTAGCTCAGGTTTTCATAGGTTCAACTATAAAGCCCTGTTGAAGAAGGGGTGGGCAAATTCTATAGTCCAGCTGTCGTTCACAATCACATGTTCATGAAGAGCCAAGTCAGGAGTATTTTACTGGTAATATTCAAGTTGTTTTTTTAGTAATCTTAAAAAAAAAACTTTATGATTTTTTTTTGTTCAAGTTTCTTTTTACCTTTAATACCTACTAGTGACAAAAAATCCGTGATTACTTATTTAGAGTTTGTCATCTGTTAGTACTATTATGTCAGACAAAGGAAGACCAAATGGCCGTGAATAACAATATAAACAATTAAAAATAGCAACCACATTTTTCTTTTGTAATACCAAAATGAGTCCATCAAAGTAGGAAAATTTTATATTTTTATAAGTTATTAGGGAAAAGTTACTACGAAACAAAAGTAGGGGAGAAGGAGGATTTCTCTGCCCAAACACCCATGCTAATTATGATTCAGTCTTATGTTGTAAAAAATTTAAGACGTTAGCCTCAGTAATAGTAGACTTAATAAATATGAAAAATTACAAACATACAAAAACATGTAGAATTTTATGCTCGTTCCGAATTCAGTTTGTAATTGCACAAAATTGTTAAGTAGCATTTTCTTTCTTTCTTTTTTCTTTTTCTATCTCATCATAATCTGTAACTATTGCTAAGCTTGACTAAGCTAGAACCCTAGCTTTAAAAGTGACTTTTGCTGGAATACTTCCCAAGTTATACGTAATATTTTTTAACATTCCATTCTAGTGATCAAGTCACCATTCAAGTCAAACTGCTCATTTGACTACAATATTGTTAACAAATCGATTTACATAAGTTGGGTCCAAAAAAGAATTTACAAGCGGCATAATAAGTTTTCGCCACTTAAAATGTCGGTCCAGGAATGACAGTCTGGATTAATTTCCTAATTTCAATAAATTGTAAAATTCTAAAGCAGCGGTAAAATTTTTAGAGCATTTGAGAGGTCAAAGCGTTATTATTTAGTTGTTTAATTTTGAGCAATATTTCAAACACGAGTTTTGCAATCTATCGTAATCTGTTTAAAATAGTTAAAGTCTATGGACTTGTATCGTAAATTTATCTAAGCCCATCTCTGCATTACCATCAAAGCCATGCAAAGTTTGACATTCTTTATCGTTTCTTTTTGCTGGGAAAATTGTAGGCTATCAGTTTTGTAAGGCTGTTTTTAGTGCTGAAACATATCTTACGTCTAGCATAATGTATATTCAATAGATGATAAAAAGATGCCAAACAAGGTTCAATCCCAAGACTTCTGAATTCAGTGAGTGCAGATAAGGAACGGCTAAGACTTATTCGAAACAACGACACTTTGCTTAAAGCACTCAGCATAGCGTTCAGGGTTCCTAAATTTGGTGCTACTCCGTCTTCAACCATGTTTCGCAGAACTTCCTAAAATGAAACAAACCATGTTAGACGAATTTTTTTTAGTACTCGATAAACCTAATAGCAGGTCATGTTAATTCAAAAGTGGCTAAGGAAAACAACATTAGAGCTATTGAATGAATGCATGTACTTTATAACCCATCAAAAATACAAGGCATGGTGATGGAGTATAACAAAGAAAGAAAAAGAAAAAAAGACGCACACAAAAACAGGATTAAACACGTACAAGCTACCAAAACGAATAAACCAGACACTTCGAAAAAGTAAACTACTCCAAGGGTTGCAAACTTCCTTAATTCAATCATACAAATAAATACATTATAAAATGATAATAAAACAACAAAAAATAAGCAAACTAGGATTAAAACAAAAAACCCTTTCAAGGGTGGTCCAACAGACATTCTAAAAGCTTGGAAAAAAGTTTATCTGCAGCACCAAGAAGATCAGGAAAGCTGCATTTCTTCCGCAATCTACCACTCCAAGCCCAAAGAGGAGTCTAAGGAGTCCAAAGCCCAAATAAGAAACTTCAAATATTTGAAATAGGCCCTCTTGATTTCTATTTGATCTGATTGGTTAATAATGTCCCAGAAAGGAACCAGGTATAGAAAATGAGGGAGAGAAACAGCATTATATACTTTCGCAAGGTGGTGTTTACCAAAATTAAACTGTAATCCAACTGCACCAGCAAACACATTACGTCTCTTGTGCATAATTCGGGCAATACGTAATGTCCAAGTTGACTTTAGGGATGTACCAATAGGTAATCCAAGGTACACAAGTTCCTGCAATGGTATGACATTAGAATCACCCAGGTTTACTCTAGCAGGGGTTTCAGAACGGTTAAAATTAAATAATAACACTTGATACTTAGCCGCATTTAAAAAAAAACTAATTTCATTATAATTCTTAGCAAACTCCCTAAAACTTTTCCCTAAACTAAGCAAAGATCTACTTAGGTTAAGAACGTCATCCGCATAACATAGAATAGACACACTAACACCATTCAATATGCAGCAAGGCCATAAATCACCTTGGGCTCTTAGCGTCGTAGTAATAAAATAGCAGGGGAAGACTAGTAAAATAGTAAGAATGACCCATTGTTTAATTCCAATATTCCCACGAAGTTCTGAAAGAAGGAGCGAGCGACGTACTCGGAGGTGTCTGTAAGGAATTATATAAGGAACTAATAAAGAAGTCGAACTACGTCAACAGATAGAGCCCTTTTCAATAACTCAAGAAAAGCCTGAGAATGAATTAGAGATCCAAAAGCATTACTAATGTCATATGCACCAATAGCCAAAGGGCTACCTGACCTGTCAGCATCCTTTAGTATTGTACATAAACTCCTTAAAGCGTAGTAGCAACCGAGAACCTGTTGAAACCCAAACTGAAAAGGAGGCATAACACACGTTCACAGGCACAACACGTTTTTGACAACGTTCAATAACCAATAACTCAAACATCTTCGGAAACAAACTAGAAACTGTAAGCAGTTTCCCTTTTTTCAAAATCGGAGTTACAACACCAAGATATAGGCAATCGGGCACAACTACTACTGTAAAAATTATCTGTAGCAGTAAAGTCATAATATAATGGTAATCGCTGGCAAACTCAAAATGGCGGGGACAAATCCTATCCAACCCACAAGGAAACTTTTTTATATTAATAACCAATTTAATTAAATTAACTCCATGATTACTTGCTTGCATGTAGCTCGACTGTGAAAGATGCCCAATTTATTCATCAGACTTTTTAGCCTGAAGACTATCAGGGGTTTTAAACTGGGTAGGAAATGTGCCATCCACTCAGACTCAGGTATTTCTAAAGCGCTAAAATCAGAACATCAACCGGGGCGAGACCTCCAAAGCAAATTTGGATCGTCAACAATTTTTGCTGCCAGATCAGCTTTAGTATTGGCAACATTAACGGACCGCTTTACAAAACATTCTTTTCGTATGAACACGGACGACATTTTCAACAGCGAATTTAGGCCTATCACACTCTTGGCATATACGCAACCATGCTTTAGCCTGGGAACGAGCACTAACTAAATTGGATTTCGAGACGAACCAAGTTTTTCCGTTTTCGCTCGAGACTTGGGAATAGATACAGCAGCCCAATTAACACATTTGATAGCAGGAATAATTTGTTCAAAATATAGATTAAGGTGTAAGCGAAGCTCGGGCTCGTCCATAACTGCGGAAGAAGATTGAAGGAGGTGGTAAGGAACTTTTATTTTAATCAAAATATCATGACGAGCTATCCGGGAAAAGCCCTAGGTCGGCAATATCTCCAGATTTTCTGATGAAACGTTGGGGGGCCCTTGGAGAACTAGATACTGGAATAATCACGACAATAGGAATGTGATCACTACACACAAATCACCAAAAACTGAAATTTCATGGAAAGGCTCGCTGGAGAACATAATCGATATTATGAAGTAGTATTAGCTACGGATATGAAGGTAAACTTTTGATTTTTCAGGAACACATTGAACACATTAGGCAATATCTTCATTACGATTTGAGCTCGAAGCAACGATCACTTGATAAATTACAGTTGAAAGCACCAATGATGAGACAAAGTGGAAATAAATGGTGCAGTAGTTCAGGAGGAGTCTCCAAGGATTTATGGGCCACTACAGAATATAGTATAGGGGGTATATCACTATTGCGATCCAAATCAGGGTTGTACAGTGACCCTTGTCTGAATTTAGTTAGTTTCTTTCATCATTCCTTTGATTCATCGTATAGGTGATGCATGCCAAAACTAGTTCAATACCCGCCAGGGCCTCAGAAGGGTCCCGAATCATAAACCTAGGAAGTGCTTTTTTCTCTTTCGAGCACTTAAGAAATAATTTTGCAATATCCAAGATATTATCCTTATCATTAAGGTACTTTACGCATGTATCATTACAGCCAATTTCTTTAAAAATGTTTACCCCTCAAGAATCGTTTCTTTAGAAAAAAAAACTCCACATTGCCTTTGACAAATTTACAGTTTTCACGCCAGCATACATGCTTCGGCTAGTAAAGTTCAGTATAGGACAATACAAAATTGCTCGGAAGCCATCAATATTGTCGTTGTATCAGTCTTAGACCAAGGTCACCAGGTTGGTCAATATATTTCTGAAACCGTTTTGAGAGTTTTTTTTCTACTGGCTGTTATAATAAACTCAAAAACACTGGTAAAAAAAAATACAAAAATGACCAGAGAAAAATATAATATTGAGTACGAATGATAGCTTGTAATGAGAATGACATCTTTGGTGGAGTACCCTGATGAACAAGTTTACGTGAATATAAAAAGAAGGAAAAAAAATTATCGGTTTCTGCATTTAAGTAAAAAAAGAAAAGCAAACCTGCAAACTATTGTTAGCAGGTATAGAGCAAATGTAATTCGTGTACAAGAAGATTAGAAGAAACCACGCCCTGTTCTCCTTTATTAGTAGAGATAAGACGATTAGTAAATACCACACCTTCCTCTCCTTTCTAACCAATAGCAACTCTATGATACCGAAAAAAAAAGCCTGAGAGCATTGATGCCAGCCCAGCTGACAGCAAGTTCTTTGGTCCTTTTAGTCCTCATCGTAATTCGTTTTTTATTATTATTATTATCATTATTATTGTAAGGAAATTAGCTGTGTAGGTAAGTTCTGCAAATGCAGTTTTTTTTTCCTGTTTGCAGGAATATTTATATATGTTCGTCATAAAAAATCACTTGATTTTAAATGGATCCAAACGGCTAAAGCAAAAGTCATGGGAAAATGTCTGAGGTAGTATTGCACGAAAATGAAGCGCAAACAATATCTGTGGCTAGAAGAAATGTAATAAAAAGCATCACAGCGAATCCCAAATGAAAATAATAGACAACGAAACCTGTGAATAGAAGAAAAGCGACAGGTATGATCATATCGAATCGTAAATGAAGTCTGCGGTTAGAGGAGAGGCAACAGTGAGAGTCACATCGGGTCCCATACAACATTTGGCCCAGGGGCTGTGGGGGTTAAGTTATTCCTTAATGGAGACATAAGTATTTGACTTTGTCGACTATTTTGAACAAGATACCTATTCTAAAACTTTGATCAGATGTCTTAGGAGGGATTCCAGCAATAAAGAAAAAGGAAGGAC